>NC_142795.1:43747350-43850451 GCF_049724085.1 Artemia sp. Qi Xiang Cuo
GTGATCGTTCTCATCCTGAGGACAGCTCAAAGCCATCCAAGCCTCTCTGCCATAGATCCCTTCGGTGTGTGTTGCAACTGGAATAATAAAGTTGTGGAAGTGCAACCATTTCCATAAGAAATGGAGAATACCCAGATGGTTTATTCCTTTTTCTACTTTTGCGTACCTTTCATCTGCTATTTTCTTTTTCGGCCGCTTTTTCGGGCAGGTCATAGAAACTAAGCAGGGACCTTGTTCCATTGAAATTAGAAATTCTATTGACCATTTCAAAGACCAATGGTGATTGCAGGACAGTCATCCCGCCTACTGTGGCCTCTTTTGCTATCCCTTCCTTCTTAAACACCCATGATTTCAAGCCAAAATTTTAGTGTTACCATTTTTTCAAAATCCTTAAAACGTTTAGTAAATAGGTCTCCGTGGATGAAAAAACTTTTTAAGGACCCATAAAGAATATTTTTTCTTATTGGCTCGAAACTTCTATGCCTAAGTACTTGGCTGAGAGAATCCTAGTGCAGAATCAAAAATAAAATAAAAAACTGGTTTTTCGCGGAAACTGGTTAGACAGAAAAAAGGCCCAACAAAGAGACGAAAATGGCCAATAGCCCTTCTTTCCGAACAGCTTGAAACGTACACCTGTAGGTTTCTAGACTGAGGAACCTTAACTGTACATCAGTTAATTACAAATCATGCATTAGGTTAAATTGTAAACCACCTTAAACAATTTTAAACCTGAGAGCACGTATTCTCCAAAATGGGGCACCAAAGAAGGCCGATTTGTTTTTCCCGATCAACTTGAAACTTAGAGTCTCATGTCCTTGGGCCTGGGAACCCCAATACATAAAAGAAAATCGAAAATAAAATTGAGTTGCCCTGAAAATAAAGCACAAAATGAGACCAAATCTCTTTTCTAGCTGGGACATAGGCCCTAAAAATATGGGTACAAAATAGCCTAAAAAAACTTTTTCGTTTACAGCAAAAATCATTGCCTGAGCTAAGGGAACCAAACATTCTGTTTGGGGGAAGATAGGGCCAAAAGGGCCCAGAAATAGGTCAAGACCCTTGATGTTCCTGTTCAGTTTGAAAGTTGCAGCCGTATTTGCCCTGGTAAGAGGAATCAAATATAAAAAAAAAATAATCTAGGGGCACGAACCACCCTCAAAAGTGGGGTTCGAAAATAGCCCAAAAAATTTCTGACCATGTCAGGACTAAAATCATGTCGAGTCCCTGTCATGTCAAGGAAAAACAGGCGCAAAAAAAAATTGGAAAACTATTAGTTCCACAGAAAAAAAGGTCAAAATTTGTTCTTTTGAAAGGCTCGAAAACTACACCCGTAAATTCCTGAGGAAAGGGGATTCTAATGTACCAAAAAAAAGGTGTACGGGGTTCAAGGGCCCTCTAAAAAGGGACCAAATTTTTTTTATTTGATTGGTATGAAACTTTCATTTGAAATCCCTTATGCAGAGGAGACCCAAATGCATAAGAAAGATTAAAAATGTTGCTTCGGCTTAAAATCGATGCCAAAGAAGCTTTATTTTGAACACAGATTTGAAAACCACGAACAGATTTTCCCGGCCGACTTCAAGTTTAGGCGTAGAACCTTCAAATCAAGGGAATCATAACGAAGACGAAGAATTCTGGGAATATAGGTTGTATCGATACTTGACATTAGATAATAGGGGCCAAATTTTTAAATGTCTCTTCTACAGTCTAACAACCATATAGCATATCGAATATACGATCAGATATGACTTGTTCTTGAAGTATACTTTAGGTTGGATTTGCTTAAATTAAAGCTACAGAATACTCCCTGGTGAAAAATAACCGATAGACACCGTTAAAGGTTGCATGCAGGTTTTCAGGGGGCCAATAGAAATTAAGGAGCGCATCAATAAAACAGTCGTCCTTAATAGAGATACTGGAGAAACTTAAGCCCCATCTATAATGAATTTATTAATCCCGATCTTTCGTTTTTTTTGTCATACTTCGAAATTAATAGGATCTCTGACTATACCTAGGTAAGCAATTACTGTTCAAAAAGCCTTAGATAAAATGAATTACCATTAAAAGTCTGAATGATTTAAAGTCTAATATTGAATAGTCATTCAATATTAGATTTTTGATTCAGCCCATCATTGCTTGGAACAGGCCTCTTTTATTAGTGTCTCTTTGTAAGATTTGTGTTTTTATTTTGTTCTTTGGAATTTTATCTGTATTTTTGCTTTCTATTCCTTACTCTGCACTGAAGACGGTTGAGCGGAAACCAAAACCGAAATATTTGTATAGCATTTATCTTTTTTTCCCTGGTCATTTCTTTCTTCGTTACTATTTTTTTTTTTTTTGAAGAGCAAATCAAGAATACATCAGTGAAGCACAAATTCCGTCTGGCCTTCAGGCTTTAGGGGCGGGGGGATAACACTATCCTTATTGGTGGCAATTTCTGTTTTAGCTTTAGATATGGCTCTACTTTTCCGGGCTAAACTTTTTTATTTTTATTTTTTGAATTAATATTATCAAAAACGTAGCATAAATTTTCAGCAAATTACCCGGGGTCCAAAAAAAAGGGTCCAAAATAGTCTTACTTTATTACCGATAAACTGGGAACCTAAAAAGTCGATACACAGATTTTATTACAAGTTTCGTCCTTTTAAAGGACAGAAATTTGAAGCGATAATAAGTTACTGAAGTGGTAACGAAAAGATGCAGATCATGAATAAATTAGCTATTTTATTTTGTATGTAAATGACAAACAAATCAACAAGAAAATCAGGTTGTCATTGCATTTGTGTTGCATTAGCTAGGTATGAAGTAATGCAACTGAATTTACAAGGCCCACACCCCCCCCCCCCCAGATTGGGCCATAAATGTACAATTAAATGATCATATTATTTCAGTCATATTTACTGTTTCACATATTTTAGTATCTGAAAGATATATAATTTTCATAAGGTTCTTTATAAATATAAGGTTCTTTGCTGCATAACCCTAACTATACTAAGAATCACCAAGCCCCTGTATACTTTACTATCAAAACTCCTTTTTTTAGAGTTTCGTTTACTATTAGCACGATCATAATTACAGTTCGCTACCACGAACTGTTTTCATAGAAACATATTTTTTTTTCATTGTAAAAGCATCATGCTATGCTATTAGAGCTCTCCATGGTTAATGACGAAGCTAAGCTTTTGCTAGAAAAAATACCTATATTTACCACAGATAGCGGAATTAAAGAAACAGCTTAACGCAGAACAAACTTCAAATATAACCATTTCTAAGCCATGGTATAACTAAATTTAAAGCTAAGCTAGCATTAAAGAACAACGTGATCTGTTACAGTAAAGATTTGGCTTTTTCTTAAATTAGTTAGAACAATGATAAATCCAATTACTAGGTACAGTAACTCAATAGGTGCAAAGTTATATAGACAATATCTTTTACAAAAGGACAAAAAAACTGAAAAATAACCATAACATTTCCAAATATTAAAAGGGATCAAATGCTTGAATAAGGGCTTTTCTTTGGAAACAAAATGAAATAGAATATTTTACCAAAAGCCTTATTTTATAACAATTCCTTAACTGTAACAGTCGTATCACAAGAAACTTATTCAAAGCATGAAACTCAAGAACATTATATTTCGTTTAACATACCATAGCATTCTTCTACAATTAGGGCATATGGATTGGGCCCTGAAGCTCCATAGGACTCAAATTCACCAGCTTTTAGGAAATTTTCTATTCCAGTAAGGGCCACTTGAATAATTTTGGCATCCATTACAGTTAGAAGATCACAAAGTGGCTTAACACAATTCTATAAAAGAAGAAGAGGCCACTGAACTTGTTCAAATTGAAAACGAAACAATTTATTATTACAGAAGAAAAGGGATATATCTTGAGAATGAAATATCTTATGAAAGCGACCAAAGTAAAACTTGAGTTGACAATGAGAATTTGTCTGCAAGATAAAGAAACGAGCCTTAAGGTTCCTTATCTAAATAAGCTGTTATATACACACCACAATATATTTCAGTATAAGACAAAATCGGTCTAAAAAAGGCTTGAAATATTAATTGTCATCAAAGAGCTATGTTCCTTTGATAACGTTGCATGCGTCATAGATATAAAAACGATACGTTCACTCCTGGGGCTGGGGGGATGATGTAATATACTCTCTTGAAATGTGCTCATAAATACGACGTCTATCATCTGATTTTTCTTGTCAATCATACGCTTTTTGTGTAATTTTGCCTGCATTATAGATACTAAAACGACACAACAACTACTGAGGCAAATATGACGCATGTATGCTCTTGAAATATGCTAATAAATATGACGTTACTCACGGGATACCCCCCCCCCCCCAAAAAAAAAGGTTCTTAACGAATTTTCTCAAGCTCGTGACCTATATAGATATTTTTTTTTAGGCCAGAAAATTCCAGGATGTCAACTTTTCAACAACAGAATATGGAGCCGTTTTCGAGAAAAAAAATACATACATACACAATTATTGTTCGTCCAAAGAGATAAGATGCTTCTAAATTGGGAAAACATACAGGCTTATCCTGAAAACATGATGCTACTATTCGTTTTCGATGCATTCGATGGTAAGGACAATTTGATTCCGCGTCTGTCAATAACTAATTGCCACACAAAATATCTAATAATAATTGCAAAACTACGTAATTACTCTATGTTATTATATTTATAATCATTGTGTTATTATATTATAAGCATGAAGACAAATTTTCCTATCCTGTAATACATCGGAAAGGAGTAAAAGAAAGACCGATTAGCCAAAGTATGCAGCTCCTCATCCTCTCGTGGTGAGCATACTTCACAGTTTTTGGTCAAAAAATATCCTCGGTGGTAGAGAAGGAATCCCAAAACAATGAAAACTTCAAGGCTACCAGCACATAAAAAAACCTCCAAGTTTTTAAATTTTATATCATTCATCAATACTATCCTTTTTTCGTAAAATAAAATTGAGTATTAATAAATTGCTGCAAAGTCTTTTCAAACTAAGTTTGACTCCTTTCTCATGCCAACAAATTGATGCGTACGCATCCAGTGCTTTGGGCCAAGACTCCTTCTTAAAATCCTTAAAAGACAGTTTTTTTTTCAAATTCTACATAATTCACAACTTTTATTTCAAATTCAATATTTTTTCTTCAGTTTACTTGTGTTTGGTTTATTTTAGGAATTATGGACTTTAAAATATTCTGGGTATTATTATGGCGCGAATCTTCTTTTCTTTTTTTAGTTTTTTTTTTTCTGCGACTATATGTCCTGCCTTGTATGCAGCGAAAGTTAGCAGTGAGATTCATTTAATTTTGTTTACATAAAGAGAAGTTACTGAGAAAAACTAAAGTGAGGGGTTCATTTTGCTGCATAAGACTTGACAGGCAGTCTGTGTCACTGGCGTTATGCTTGTGAGTCTTTATTACCATTTAGTAGGCTTTATTTTTATCTCATCTACGTCATACATCGCACACGGATAACATCGTTTTCACGGAAACAGAAATTTTACGAATTTCCCCTTTCTACTTTGTTTACAAAAGAAAAACAAAACAAAAACGATTCAGTCTGTTTTTTCATGGTGTTTAGTACTGTCTATGTTTATAATTTCATAGTGTTTGATCGCAGTATCATGTAAAAAAAAAAAAAAAAATGTCACTTCATTTAACTATAAGTACAAGCACAGCAATAGTATTAAGAATGTGAAGATAGCATTTCACTAGCGAATACTTACTTGGGAAACCAAATATTTAATCTGTTCAGGGTCACCGGCTGAGGTCGCATTAGTTATAGCCCAAGTAGCTTCTTTACGAGTCCTGAATTCAGCTGTTTCTAAAAGACGAATTAGCACCGGGAAAATGTTTCCATCAATGACTGCCTAGAAAAGAAGATTCAAGTCAAACAAAGAAAAATACAATAAATTAAAAAGCAGAACAAACAACACTATTTTCCAAATATTTTAACCTTCCATATATCCCCACATAAGTATTTATGTTTAGTTGTAGTTGTTCAACTGTGAATAATCCAAGCCCAACCTTTGAATCCAAAATCTGAAATACATAAGATCGGATTCGTGATGAGCGATCTAAGAAATTTCCAAAAACTCATTCCAAGCATAGCCGTACTATAATCTGCGTCTTTTACTTTGATTTCTTGAGTAGGGTTTTCAGCCATGGTGATTTCAATAGTGTATTTTTTTTTTGGATCCTACGCAATTTTTTAGGGGGTTTCATGCTATTTTTCAAAATTCCATTAAATTTGCTTTCAAAATAACCTTTTATTATTAACACTAATTTAGATAATAGTTACCATCCTGAATCAGCAAAAAATGTAAATTTTTTCTCATTTTATTTGCTTCTAATAGCCGTAGTTTGTTCTTTACTAGGTTGTAGCTACCGCTGCAACTATGGTTTTATCAAATCCAGTTTCTCCCAGTCCTACAAAGCCGAAAAGGCTCTTCAGGTAATTGGACCATATAAAGATAAAAATTCGTCTTTTTTAAATGATTCATCTGCCCCTAAAGTTATACCAAAAGAGTAAACAAATACTAGCAGAAATAGTTTTCAAAGCTTGTGGGAGGGGATGGAATCCATGTACCGACTAAAGCCGGAAATAATTCCAATTATCTCGACATGGGGATCTCTGCTACTTCTTGAAATAAGTGAAGGCTACGACTCTATACTTACTAAAGTCCCATACATCCTCATGGGACGTCTTGGGGCCACTCCTTCCAGAATCCGATGAACTAGGGCTCGATATGCTGTTCTGTCAAGTGGATTTCGGGATAGTTGGGCAATGCGTTGTCGGTTTCGATCCACCTTTTGCGCGGTCTTCCCCGTGGTCGAAGTCTTTCAGTTGTCCCTTCAAGCGCGATCTTGGGCAGGCGTTCGGGATTCATTCGCTTTACATGGCCGAACCAGCGCAGCTGCTGTTTTTAGATTTTGTTCAGGACAGTGTCTTGCGACTTCAGCCTTCTTTGTTTGTGACATGGTCAGTATATCTGATCTTGGCTATCCAGCGCAGACATCTCATTTCGAACGCAAGGAGGTTGCACTCGTTTTCAGCTTTTAGTGTCCAGGTTTCAAATCCATACAGAGCAATGAGCATAATCAGACGGTTAAATACCGTCTGATTATGCTCATTGATTATGACTGTAATCAGACTGATTATGAACCGACTTTCAGATGGTTCGAAACGTGGCTAGATTTCCAGATCTTTGATAGTCTTTTGAAGCTAGAGCTGGCAAGACCGAGGTGGCGTTTAATGTCGACAGTATGGCAGTTGTCAGCCGTCAAAAGACCGCCGAGGTGTATGGTCTATGGATATTCTGAGACACACTGTCTAGACAGAACAATGAACACACACACGAAAAAGGAATAAAACGAGAAAAAAATTGGAAACACGAAAAACAGAGGAAAGCGCACTTGCTTCAGCAAAGCCCTCTAAGTCGTCTTCAACCAAAGAAGGACCCTAATCAACCCTCCATTGCAGGGCCCGCTGAAGAATAGCAGCAATTGTTACCTATGGATCAAAGTTGCGCAGAAACACAAGTAACAGTGTCTATCAGACAGGGATCAAACCCTCTAAAGCCACAATGACATCTCACAACAACTTTAATTCAAATCCCATTGGCTACTACTATGAATACGGATGACAAGATTGCCATCTGTAACCCGTTGCAGGCTATATGAGACAGTGGACACCCAGTGCCATAACTGTTGACCAGGTTTTGTAGAGTGTATTTCATTAGTCCGTCTAGTAATTACGCTGATAAAAAGATTTTATCCCACCAAATTTGGGTGAGATCTGATGTCCCCTTCATGCAAATGAGCTGATGACGAGAATTCGGAATTCCCCTTTTCTCCTGTACCCCAGTGGTCGGATCGATCCGGAACTCTGGAAGGGTATAATGAAACAAAAGAAAACCTTAGGGTTACTTAGACTAACTTGTTTAAATTTGCCTACAATAAAGATGAAACAAAGTTTCATGAGAGTAGACGAGGGCAATATTTGACCTCTACTGACAAAATCATAGGCAGCGCAACCGAGCTGAATGTATTATGTTGGCAGAATGTTTTTTTTTTTCATACCAGGGCACTTCGTATCGAAGTAGTTGTCGTAGAAACTTCGAAAAGGACTCATTCGATTAGAAATCGGAGTGGATAGTGCCCTTTTTAAAAGTCGAAAATGATTGGAGGGACATTAGCCCCCCCCACGCCCATCATTCCCCCAAAAATATCCAATAAAAATTCTGAGATATCCATTTTCTTCAGCGTAGTTGATTTCCAGATAGAAAATATATTTTTGAGGAGGACACTCCCCCACAACCCTCAGGGCAAGGGTTTTAAGTTATGCCCTGGGGGCAAATAAGAACAATGTTGGCACAATGTAGTATTTATTAATTTTTTCCTTTAGAGCAGGGCACTTCTTATCGAAGAAGTTGTCGTAGAAACTTCGAAAAGGGCTCATTCAATTGGAACTTGGAGTGGCTTGTGCCCTTTTTAATAGTCGAAAGTGATTGGAAGGCGACTAACACCCCTTCCACGCCCACCATTTCCCGAAACACATCCAATCAAAATTTTGAGATAGCCATTTTGTTCAGCGTAGTTGATTTCCAGAGAGAAATTATGTTTTTGAGAAGGACATTCCCCCACAGCCCTCAGGGCAAGGGCCGTAAGTCATGCCCTGGGGTCATATAAGGTTTTTTACAGAAGGCGTTGTCGTAAAAACTTCAAAAAAGGCTCATTTGATTGGAAATTCAAAGGGCTAGTGCCCTTTTTAATAGTCGAAAGTGATTGGAGGGCAACTAACCCCTCTCTGACGCCCACCTTTTCCCCAAACACATCTAATCAAAATTTTGACGTACATTTTATTCAACGTAGTTTTAAGTTCTGGAAATTAGGTCTTTGAGGATGACAACCCCCCCCCCCACAGCCCTCAGGGCAGGGGGTGTAAGTTATGCCCTGGGGGGGCATATAAGGTTTTTATAGAACGCGTTGTCGAAAAAACTTCAAAAAATGACCATTCGACTGGATATTGAGAGGGATAGTTTCCCTTTTAATAGTCGAACGTGATTTGAGGGCAACTAGCCCCCCTCTCTCGCCCACCTTTTCCCCAAACACATCCAATAAAAAATTTTAGATAGCCATTTTGTTCAGTGTTGTCGATTTCCAGATAGAAATTATGTTTTTGAGGAGGACATTCCCCCACAGCCCTCAGGCAAGGGTTGTAAGTTATGCCCTGGTGGCATATAAGGTTTTTATAGAAGGCGTTGTCGTAGAAACTTCAAAAAGGGCTCATTTGATAGGAAATTGAAATGGCTAGTGCCCTTTTTAATAGTCAAAAGTGATTGGAAGGCAACTAACGCTCATTCCACGCCTACCATATTCCCAAACACATCCAATCAAAATTTTTAGATAGCCATTTTGTTCCAGGCAGTTTAAAGTTCAGGAAATTATACCTTTGAGCAGGACACTCCCCCCACAGTCTTCAGGGCAAGGGTTATAAGTTATGCCATGGGGGCATATAAGGTCTTTATTGAAATGTTTGTCATAGAAACTTGAAAAAGGCCTCATTCGATTAGGAATTCAAAGGGCTGGGGCCCTCTTTAATAGTAGAAAGTGATTTGAGGACAATTACCCCTACTTTAATGCTCACCTTTTCCCCAAACACATCCAATCAAAATTTTTAGATAGCCACTTTATTCAACGTAGTTAAAAGTTTTGGAAATTAGGTCTTGAAGGATGACAACCCAATCCCCCGCACAACCCTCAGGGTAAGGGTTGTAAGTTACGCCCTAGGAGCATGTAAGATTTTTATAGAAAGGGTTGTTGTAAAAACATCAAAAAGGGATCATTCAATTGAAAATTGAAAGGGCTAGTGCCCATGTAATAGTCGAAAGTGATTGAAGGGCAACTAAATCCCCTCTCACGCCAACCATTTCTCCAAACACATCCAATCAAAATTTTGCGACATCCATTTTGTTCAACGTAGTCAAAAGTTCTAGAAATTAGGTCTTTTAGGATGATAACCCCATCAGAGCCCTCAGTGCAAGGGTTGTAAGTTATGCCCTAGGGGCACATAAGGTTTATCTAAAAAGTTGTTGTAGTACTTTCAAAAAGGGCTCAATTGATTGGAAATTGAAATTGCCCTTTTTAATAGTCGAAAGTGAGTGGAGAGTAATTAACCCCCCTCTCACGCCCACCCTTTCCCCAAACTCATTTAATCAAAATTTTGGGCTTGTCATTTTGTTCAACGTAGTTGAAAGTTCTGGAAATTATATATTTAAGGATGACAAACCCCCCAGAGTCCCCAGGGCAAAGGGTTGTCATAAAAAATTAAAAAGGGGCTCATTCAATTGGAAATTGAGAGGGCTAGTTGGGGGTATAGTTGGGCTAGTTACCCCTGTGCGTTCTCAAGGCCAGAACATAATTTGCAATTTACTGAAAAGAATATAAACGTTTTTACTTTTATAAATTTAATAAATCAAATAATATTAACATTTTGATTACTAAATATCAGTATATGTATATTAAACTGACAATGCACATTCCTTTGTATTTTTTTCAGTATAAGTGAAAATTAGGTTCTGGCCTTGGGATGGCATAGGGGTTTTGAGCCCAACTTGTGTTAATTTCTGCTCGTTTTGAGTTTGACTCGGCTATTTATTATAATTTCTGTTCGTTTTGGGCTTCATTTATTTATCGATGCTGATTTGTGGTAGTTTCACGCTTGGTAGATTATTTGATTTTTTGAGTTTGCCCGATAACACAAACTAAATGATGACAGTTTTTTTAAATGACAAAAAAAAAAAAAAGATTGCCCAATGATAGAAAAGAAAAAAAAAAACAATGGCAATTTTTGAAATGCCGCACCAGACTATGACAAAAGAGATTGAAAAAAAAAAAAAAAAAAAAAAAAAAAAAAAAAAAACTGATTTTGCTTGTTACACACATTTTCTAGACACACCAGTGTGAACCTATGTTTCTAAGCGAAACATGGCTTTTAAATAAAGAGAAATGCGTAAAACAGCTTCTCAGTTGGTGTTAGATATCATCAATAGCCTAACATCAGGCTTTTTGCCCCAAGGTACTTGTCCTGTACTTGTCACTCCGAAATTATTGTAAATGTATACCAAAAAAAGATTCAAATTGGAATCTTAGCATCTACAATAATTTATGGGAATATCCTAGACTCTGATGAGAAGTCATCCAAGATATTTTGAAATGAAAAAAACACCAAAACAATGGAAAAAAATATAACAAAATGACATAAATAAATAAATAACAAAGACCAGAAAAAACTATTAAAACTAAATAAAAACGAAAGAGAAATTAAAATATTAAGAGTATTTGTAAACTGGTATCAAACATACCTGAATTTGCTGCCTATTTCCAGCTGTTATATTTGAAACTGTCCAAGCGGCTTCTTTCTTGAGGGACTCTTTTGGACTTTGGAGAAGAACCATTAAATAGGGAAGAACTCCACAGTTTAAAATTGTTTGCGTTTGTGTATCATTACCAGTGACTATATTACCAACCGCTCGAAGTGCCCCTGACACTACTTGATTGCAACTATGACTGGAAAAAAGAAGAAAAGTAATTGACAAAATATGACTATTTTCTGAAACCACATAAAAGAGCTTATCTTAGACAGGCTCAACTTCACTGAAATTTTTCTGAATCGGCAAATGAAGCACAGGGAACAAGGCCATATCCAGGGAGGGGTTTGAACCCCTCCCCCCCGAAATGTAAGTCCAATTCGTCAAAACGTAACAAAAAATTCATAATTTTTTTTTTTTTTTGATGTTTTAAAAGTTTTTTTTTGTGTCCCGAAAACAGAACTATAGGAAAGACCAAGCGGAATATTACATGCAGTTATTCCTTTCCAATACCAGTACCACTGCTATGATCTGTAGCATTCATTTACATTTGTGCAATATTGATAAAAAGAAAAGTTTGTGGGTGGGGTCCCTGGGTCCGTTCCTGGCTCTCAACAGCCCAGCTTATACCACTCAAGTGATGGCAGTGAACAATTCAAACGTCCAATGCAGGTAACCGTTTTCTACACTGGCACCTAAACTATGGACAGGTCCACTCATTAATTTACGAAATGATTTCTCAAATGGTTCAATATTTGTCAAAAATAAGGGACATAATAGTAATCGACTAGAATCAGGAAAGTATGAACGAGGCACTTAAATTCTGCCCACCAGTACGGTTATTTCCAACTATCTAACATCCATATCCTTCGAAACTTGTAAACAACAATCGAAAGAATCTAAAGCCAATTTAACATAACAACCTCAATGCTCAAATCGGCAAGATGTTGAAGCTAAAAAGAGGTCAAGAATATGGGCTTTTGAGACAATGCACTTTTTTCATAGTGAATCAATACTATTTTTATTTTAACATACACCGTGCTTTTAATTTAAAGAAAAATTCTTAAAACAGACAATTTAATTAAACTCTGTTTTACAAAAAAAAATTACAAAAAATTATCGCTGTTAAGCATAGATATTTAGACTCTTAAAGTATTTTAGTGTTTCACACATGAATAATACAAAAAAAAAAAAAAAAAAATCAACAAAATAAAAAAAAAATGCAATTTTTAGACTAAAATACAAAATTGCATCAAAAAGCTTTCCTAAGACAATATTCCGTTTTTTCTCTATTTTTGCTTTTTTAATCCATAATATCTACATGTCGTGAGGAAACAAACTCCAAAAGATATTATGCGAAAATCATTGGATCGAGTATCAGAATTCAACGTAAAAAGTTATACAGAGCTTGCACATTTTATCAAGGGAGCCAAGAGAAAGTCCAATTAATAGTTAATTAATGACCTTAATTGGCGTGGCTCGTATGATTAGCCAGTAGCTTTGCTTCTATCACTACACGACACGTCAACCTTGACAAATAGTGGTGGTGATACCAGGGGACCATTCTAGATAGGATTCTCGGTTAGTTATTGTTGTTTTGTTTTTTCAAATACTTTGACACATTTGATTTGTTACACTACTATAAAAATAAATGATTGCAAACAATTTGGAGGTGACTGATCACTTTTATCATATCAGTACAAAAAGTTCCAACGGAGCAATACAGTAGAGGTATATTGTCTGAAAAATAAAACTTGATAATAGTTCCTGTACTCTGATATGGAGTGCGACTAAAAGAGGGTCGAAACATGGTAAATATAGAGGATTTAAAGAACATTAAACTGTCTAAAATTCCAGCTTACCTCAAAAGTTCCACAAGCCTTCTAGATACTCCTGCATCGATTACAGCTTGGATTTTGTCATCACTTCCATCGCAAAGGTAGCTAATCGCCCAGCATGTGTCTGATAGGACATCTGTATCTTCGTGGTGCAATAAAGCTGCCAGTATAGGCAGTGCTTCTCGAACCTTAAAAACATGAGACTTACAAGATATCTGCATAGCGATGTCCAATTACTGAGTTATTTGAGTTATTAAGGTTCATACGGTTCAACAAAATAAAATATTTCAAAATGAGACATCAGTGGTTTTAACCTTGTTTAGCAGACCACACTTACCAGATAATTTTCACCAAATAGCCAAAAAGAAGAAAAACACATGCCATCTATTTATACAGAACTAAATGAATCCTCCGATTTTTCAAAACCAAAACCATAAAGTCAACTTTGATTTATTGGGGTTCAATCAGTCAAACGGGTCCGAACTTGATAATTTATAGGGAATATACTGGAATATCATTAAAAGAATCTACCGAAATCTTGTTGACGGATTCTACTTGAGATTTACTGTACGGCCTTGTGAAATGATCTAAAGTTAAATTATCTTTGTAGTTCCCTCAATTTAAAACAGATAGTAAAAATACCAACAATCAAAGGGAATTCTACTCTTGATTTTATTTACACGAATATGCACGCTTTTTACAGTCCACCAGTCCCTTTTTACAGCAGATCTTTAATCATACTTTTTCTGTTACTGAATACTCTTATCGTCCAATTTCCAGTGATGGCCTCTTTGAATTTGGATCTTGGATTACTAAAGAAAACTGGCTGGCTCTCAAGGGGAACAATGACACTAATGTTAAGTCTCCTACTTCCAAAACCTGATCAAAACAAAATACATAAGATTCCTTCACTGAGAAAAAAGTAAAAACATATTCTAATGACAAACCGTACATTACAAGTCAATTGAAAAAAAGCTAATAAGATTTAAAATGAATCTACTTAAGAATGGTAAAACATCCAAAGCTAATTCATTGCTTAAACATATAATAAAGAAAATATGTAAATCTACTTCTTCATATTACAAATGTAAAGTTAAAGATTTATTTTCTATTAAGCTAAAACAATGGTATAATAGAATAAAAAAAATAGTGAAAAAACAAATAATAATAGAGATTTTCATTTCCAAGAGGAGCCCTCAGTTACAGTCAATGATCTGAACAAATTTCTTTTCTCCATGGTTCAGAGCCTCCCTCCCCTCTCTTTTGCCACTCCTTATGACTTGTGTTCTCTCAATTTTCCCGTTATTTTGCCCTCAGATGTGGAGAACAAAGTTAAGAACATTAAAGAGTGCAGTACTTTTCCGCTATACACCCCGATTGTACTAATTAAAGCCTTCGCTGACAATCTTTCAGAATCTTTGTCCTTACTTTTTAATGAAATCACCTCTACTGGTAAGTCCCCAAATTGTTGGAAATTGGGTTTTATTACTCCCGTAAAAAAAGAAAGGTAACAAGCAAAATTTACATGGTCTCCGGAATACATATTCGACAATGCTGAATGAAGAAGTCCCGTTCAATACTCTCTAGAAGATCAACGAGCGAAACAGTTGACAAGATTCAAACGCCCTGAAAGACATCAGTCACTACAAAAAGTTGTTACAACTCCCACTCCTGTACCTGGGAGATTTCTCTCAAAAGGGCTTCAGTTTCGGGATCCCAGAGGGTCTGTATTAAGCAAGGTGGATGGCACAGTCAATATACGGACTCATAAAGGGGCCTCTTATATTGACAGTTTAATATTCCTTCATGAGAATTGAAAAAAAAAGAAAAACGGATGGAACATTTTGTCAGTCGCATTCCAACTCGATTTTGGCAAAAGAGGCAATTGTAAGGCCATCGGTTCAAAACAATGCTTTGCGTATGGCACACCTTCTGAGCACTTACCCAGATGCAGACGTAAAAACATGTGCGCTCACAGCTACTAGGAGACATAATTAGTATCTGTCAGAAACAAAAGTAGGATCGGCCTACTAGGACGCACTTATTATCCAACCTGACATGGAATCTAAGATGAAAATCTGAAGAGGCTAAAAACCTAGCTTTTGTGGGTTTTTAACCTGATCTATTTTGTTGCTAAAACAACAAAGACGTTCCTAAAATTTTCTCAGATCTATTGAATGATGAAGAAGAATCTCGCAGTGATAATCTAAGAAACCAAGTGGATGCCAAGATAAAGAAAAAACGTATTTCTGCTACTTACATAGAACCAATCAAAGTCTACAGCCTCTAAATATTTCAAAATATCATTGAAATTTGGTATAGTTTGCATACAGTTTTGGTTCTTCTTACGCTACGAAATGAGATACCCTAGTGAACTATAAAAAAGAAAGGAAGAAAAATTCCCAAAGGAAGAAAAATTCACAAAGTGATAAATGGGTTTGTAAGAACAACCCTCACACAGAGAAATACTGCGATGGCCATGATTAGTAATAACACACACAAATTTTTAAGAAAATTCTAATACATAGTCACCCAAATTTACCGGTGAGTAACCATATATTTGTAAAGCGTCGGACCACTTGACCTAACCCACCCATCCTATGATTAAATCATAGCCTTGGACGTTTGTGCACGTTTCTGTCCGATCCTTCAGATGCTCCAATTAATGCTGGATTATTATTACTTAGCAATTTGGAATTACCAGTATAATGTATAGTAGCAAATACTTCATTTTTTCTATAGAATTATTTTTATAGAAGAGAAAACTTACTTTATGGAAGTCAGGTTGTGGGTTTTTGCCCCTGCATAGGTTTGAAAGTGTCCAGACTGCATTTCGTATCATCGATAACTTCTGATTTACTGAATTCAAAATCCTTAAAAATAAAAGCAGGAGCTAATAAACAATCGTTGTTCAAAACCATTATTATCACTACTTTAATATATATCTGGAATATTACCTTCAATATGACGCCATTAAAAGTCAATTCCAGAATGCAGTTGCAAGCAGTAGCTCAAATACTTATGTATCATATTCGAGTTCACAGTTAATCTAATAGACGTCTGAGAACCCTATAATAGAGGTTTAAATACTGTATCTATTAAAACACAAAATTTGCTTTTGTTTCTGAGATGGGTGGCAGCGTTTTTTTTTTAGGGGTGAATGTATTGAGCCAGTGGCCTTAGAATATTGAGAGAGCACTTATTCGTACTAAAGTTTTGATTCTTAGTGCCTTTTTTAGAGATTTTCGGCCGTAAAAATTTATTGGTCCTACAAGAGTCAAAATTCTATCGATCTGCCATTCTAAAGTGGACCAACCAGTTTCCAAGAGCATATGGCCCCGGGATGGCATATTCCGTCCCTATCTATCTTGAGAAGTTCAAGTAGAGTGAAGAATTATAACATAATAATTTAAAAGCTTGACTTGAATAATAATAATAATACTTTATTTATAAACTACTATACAAACAGGCGAAATGAAGTAACAAAAAGAAATTAAAATAAGCAAACAAATCAACACCCCTAATACGACAATCAAAATATCGGTAATGCCAAACTTTTGGACAATCCTTCAGTTTTCATACCACTCACAATAACATATCAGAAAGGGCATAATAACGAGTAGTCTTATATCAGAAAGGGTATAATAACGAGTAACTGATACAGAAGAGAAAATATTAATACTAAGCCATCACAATATACGAACCAAATTAACTTAGAGCCAAGTGACGCCATTTTTAAATAATGACGTATCCCGTCATTAGTGTAGAATTACTTATTAACTTGTGATTTATTATTCTGTTTTTTATATTTAAAAATAGCTTTAAAACTAAGTTTTTTGAGATGAAAACTATTAAATACATATAAACTTGCCAATAAATAAAAAGGAGATCATTAGTTGAAGAGAATAGTAGTAGAGGGTGGTAGGTAAAGGAGCTTTAGCGTTAACGTTAACAGGAAGTCCGCATTATCGAGTCAAAACAAACTAAAAACTGATAGTAACTAATATTACTGACGAAGTATAGAACATGTCTAAACTTGTCATGTCGGGCACTAGGATAAAAATATAGTTTAAACAATCATCTGTTGGAATTAACATGCTTCAGCATGTTAAATAAGCACAGCATCACGCCTACCTCTGATGTCATAGTCAGTTTGTATTGAGCATTCAGTCGATACTGTGATTATTTTAATTCCAGAATATGGCTTATAGAGGTTGTGTTATTTCTCCAGATAACTTCTGTTATGTTTGTGGTGAATACACAGTAATAAGTGAGTTTGTGAAAGAAGTTTATTAAATCAGTGAATTTCATAACAACAATTGGCTTGGGATTATAGTGACGTATAATCCTGTCCTATGTGTATCAATTAATTCGTTGGTGATATACTTTTGGCGAGAAGTGGAATTTGAGATTGGATAATTACTGATTGGATAGTTCATTAATGCTGGTCGGGGAAACGTCAAATTTGGATTTCTCAAACACTGCATTTTCTGAAAGCGGGCCCCGAGTGATAGTTGGTTCTATTACGATACAGGGGCCCTTGCGAGTAAGTATCACTCCATGTTTTGTTTGAAAATTTTTGAAGGCATAGTGGAATTATAGTCAAGAATTATGGCACTCACGAAACAATATTTTGATGACCGAATGGACGAAGTCCTGCAGAAATTCGCAAATCTCCAGCAGGAAAATAAACTTCTACAGTCGGAAAACAGGTCGCTCAGATCCGAGCTTTTAAGAGTTAAATCGAGCGTTCTTCGGTCAGAACTATACTCGAGAAGAAACAATCTTGTTATCCACGGTCTAGAATCTTCAGATGGCGAAGATCTCCGTCAGAAAGTAGTTGGTTTCTTCGAATCAAAACTCGGAATAGCTACCACGAATGAGATACGGATGAATGTGGTATACAGAATTTCGAAGATACCGTCAAGTGCCGAGTCGTCTGGCTCTAGTGGTCCAACACTGAGAAACAGCGCGCAACGAAAATATTCCGCTGATCCGATTTTCGCTAGCCTTGAAAATTTTGATCGGTCAGAAATAATGAAAGAGTGTGGTAAACTAAAAAAAACCGGTTTTAGCGTATCTGTTGACTTGCCAGCTGATCTCGGGAAACGACGCAAAGAACTTTTATCACTTGGTTATAAGCTACGAAATTCAAAAGTAGCGAGTCAGAAAATAGCGGAAACGCGTCTGATCCAAAATGGGATCAAGCTTGGGTTAGAAACCAAGAAATCAAAGACGGCTCAGTGGATGAAGTTTCCAGACAAATGCTACGATCCGCTCAAGCTTCCCCGCGCTGGCTCGGACGATGCGAATGATTCTAATTAGGACGCCTAGAATTTTTCTATTTTTTGTTAATACTTCGTGAGGTTTGTGGGGCAGCTATAATACTGAAAGTGATTAGGAGTGAATATTGGTAAAATTAAAGCAGTAAAATTGATGAAAAATTTAAATTTAGAAAGTATTATAACTGCGAAATGAGAGAGTGTTTATGCATAATTTGCCGCTTGCGTATTCTTGATTTCTGTTTATACAATGAGATGTTTTTCCTTTTCGTGTGTTCTTGCTTTGTTTTTCTTTTCCAGAGTTACAGGAAAAGTACGGGTTTACAAACTTCAGAATGGTCTACTGCTCTTCTTAAAGGTACAGCCATTGCCTCTCTTCAGTATATTGGTAAGTAATGAATTCCTGTTCTAATCCTCCCGGAGGTGCCTCCTCGTCAACAAGCCAAAGTAATGCTAGATTAGTAGAGCTGGAAGAAATTTTTTTGGATTTAGAAAATATTTTTGATTTAGAAATTAATAATGAATCAGATACCCCGTTATTTGATAAAAGTAAATTTCCTAGAAGCCGTTATGAAGAAGTGTGTAATTTCAGTACGGAACGCTCTGACTCTCAGCTCACTGTTCTTCAACTGAACTGTCAAGGGTTATGCTCATCATTCGCGAATCTAACGACTCTTTGTCAACAGTTGCAGCCAGATGTAGTCGGACTTTGCGAAACCTTTTTAACAAGACAAACAGATACCCTTCTGGAAATACCTGGATATACTTCCCATTTTTTGCACAGAACAGCATTGAAGAGAGGAGGTTTAGTTATTTACACACGGCAAGAGTACTCGGTATGCATTAACAAAGAATTAACCCGGAATATAGAAGGAACTTATGAATCACTTTTCTTGGAAATATGTTTACCTTCACAGAAGAAATTAACAGTTGGAGAAGTATACCGCCCACCGGCAGGATCTGTTTCTTCATTCTTGGAAAACTTAAGCCAAATATCGGATCATCTAGAGAAACAAGGGAATGAAGCTATCTTAATGGGGGACTTCAAAATCAACCTTACTCTTCCTCTATCTTCCGGTGCGACGGATCTGCTTAGTATGATGTATGCTTCGAATGTGTACCCCTCGACGACGATTCCAACCCGAGTAACTGCCACTTCCCACTCACTGATTGTGTAATGGAATCAATTTTCAAGACCCCGAAATTTTCCAAGTAAAATAAAATCGCCCAAAATATGAACCCAAAAAATTCAAGTAACACTTAATTGTCAAATTTAAAAAGTAGCGAAACATTGTACCACAATCTTAACTTTATGAAAAAATCGTTCCCAAGAAAAAAGGTAACAGCAATAAATATTCAGCGTGACCAATTGTACATGACAGGCAACCAACCATGTAATTTAAATCTTTAGTTTGAATTTCCAAACGATCAAGAGATGGTAGGAATTATTATACAAAAAAACGGTCACTTGAGATAAGAAATAAAACTATGCATTCCGCTGTAATTACAGGGTAAAAACTTAAAAAAATAGTTTGTCGAGATACAAAAGTAGAACTATGTAGTCCGCTGTAATTACAAGGTAAAGCTTTAAAAAATATTTTCTTGAGATACAATGTAAAACTATGTAGTTCGTTCTAATTATAAGGTAAGAACTTAATTCCTCTAAGAAAAATTCCAAAGTGAAGTTTTAAAGAGTCATAAATCGTATCAAAAATTAGTTAAAATCAAGTGGCTGATTGGTACGTCACTGTCCAATAGTAATAGAGGACAAAGAATCAGAACCAATAAAACCAGTATACTGTACTTTTCACTAACGCCTGAACGTAACCTTAGGCAAAATCGCAGAATATAGTACTTTCGAACTTAGCAAGTTACAGTTAGTATTATTTCAGTCTTTTTATGAGTCTTTTTTGAGTCTTTGAGTGAGTCTTTTTTCAGTCTTATGTGAGTCTATTTGCAATTAGAACGAACTTATGAAATCATTTATTCTTAGTGAATTAACTGTTACCTGTATTGCCTCAGTCGATAGCTTTAACTCAGTGTCTTTGATTTCGAAGTGTTGTTGATATTCCCGTTAAGCTTTGTACCGATCATGTGAGTAAAAATAAATACATTACTTTCTTATTTTATTCTCTTTATGTTAGTATTTCTCAAGATAGCTTGTCCTTGTGGCTCCAATCGCTCTCAAAGGGAACCTGAATCGTTTCAATCTGATTTCGACTCAGTATGACCACTAATATATGCTCCCCATTTGAACCGCTAATTTCAGCTCCCCACACACGAATTTCCCTCTCCACTCTGGTATGCTACTCGCAAACCACCAACTAAGAGTTTAATAGAAAATACTCATAGAAACAATTAATTGAAGGAACCAAGCAAAGAATATAAGAACAAAAATCTCTTTTTAATTATTGAAAACCCCCCCGTTAGAATTGACAACATTTTTTCGACTCTGCCTCCAACATCAGCCTCAATTCTGCTATACGACACTTCAGATCACTTCCCTCTGCTTTCAAATTTCAACATACAGCATAAATATCCAAAGCCTAATGCTTCGATTAAGCAAGGGTTCACTACCTAGAAACTGAATGATGACAACTTGAAGACTCTTAAACAAAATCTAGAGAGCACATGCTGGGAGAGTGTTATGACTACAGATGATATTAATTCAGGTTTGAGGAATATCATAGTATTGTAATGAAAATATGTACGGGTTGCCGTTGTGAAAAGCATTCAAGGAAGACAGGACGGAAAAATAGACCCATAAGCTCTTGCATTAGTCATGGACTGCTCCAGTGTAGTAACAGGAAAGATAAACTGTGGATGGATTACACAAGTGACCCCTGCATTGCAACGCTGGAGAAATATGAAAAATATAAAAATGTCTTCGATCAGCTTTACGTAAAGCTAAACGAGATTATTTTAGTGGGAAAATAGCTGAAAGTGGCAAAAATTCTCGGAAAATATGGAAGGTTGTTAACTCTATACTGGGTCCCTTTAGCCCCCCACCTGAGCTTCCATCTAATTTATCTGTAAATGGGGAGACAGTAACAAGACCAGATAATGTTGCAAATGCACTGGGAAAATTTTTTGCAGAAGTGGGCAGAAAAACAGCAGATTCTGTTGGGAATTCCGCGAAGAGTTTTAAAGATTACCTTGGCCCGGCATGCACTAAGTCCATGGCAACAGCACCTGTCTCTCCATCTGAAATTCTGCTAATCGTACTAAATCTAAGAGGCAATTCGGCTTCTGGGTTCGACCGAGTACATACCAAAGTGTTAAAAGCAGTTGCCCCTTCAATCATAGAGCCCCTTACTTACCTCATAAATTTGTCTCTGCACAAGGGCACTTTCCCAGAACTGCTAAAGAAAGCTAGAATAATTCCTCTGCACAAAGGGGGTTCTCGAGTTGACCCGGCTAATTACAGACCTATTTCTATTCTCTCAGTTTTTTCAAAAGTTTCTGAAAAACCTATGCAACAGCAGCTACTCCAGTTTCTGGAGAAGAAAGGGTTTCTTAATAATCGACAGTTTGGGTTCAGACCAGGGCACTCCAGACAGGATGCACAAACGGCGTTAAGTTTATGGATAAACAAAGCTTTGGATTCTGGTCTACTACCTGCAGCGGTTCTGCTTGATATCGGGAAAGCATTTGATAGCATGTACCATTAGATTCTCCTCGGGAAACTAGAACATATAGGATTAAGAGGTGAAGCTCTGGATTGGTTCAGATCATATCTGAGGGACCGCAGGATTTATTTGGGAGAAGATCCTGGAAACGATGTGCTCGTTAACTGCGGTGTCCCCCAGGGCTCAATATAAGGACCATTACTTTTCCTGATCCATGTTAACAATCTGAGTCGAGTGCTGAACCCGGCACGAACAAATCTTCGCTGCTGTAACTTGTGCCAGGATGAAAACTCCCTCCAGTCCGAAGGTGAAGATGATGAGCTCGTGGCCTTTGCCGATGACACCACGCTTGGTTGCTGTGAAGCGGATAAGACAACGCTCATGTCTAAACTGAGGGAGGTTCTGGAGGGGACGTATCTCTGGATGGATGCTAACCGACTTATTATTAATGTTGAGAAATCTTGCGTTCTATTTTTCTCCCGGGTTCGAAGTGTCCATCCGGAGATATGTGGTATCCGGACATCCAGAGGTGTGATTAGTCGGCCAGAAAAACATTTTGCAAAATACCTAGTAATCGTCCTCGATGAGAACCTATCATTCGTGCATCATATTCAAGCAGTAGAGTTGAAGCTATTCCGGAATTTTGGCATAATAAAAAAACTGAAAAGCGTTTTGCCGCAGAAAACGCTGGTCCTCCTGCACAACGCTCTTAGAAAACCCCATTTACAGTATTGTACAATGATCTGGCATTCAACTTTTAAATCCCACCTCAGAAAACTGAATTCGATTCATCAACGAAGCCTGATATTAATTGGAAAAAATGAAGATTACTTGTCATTAGGGTCCCTGCATCAATTATCATGCTTGACCTTTGTGTTTAATTTTTTAGCTAGAGAGCTGCCATCTCTATTTAAAAGATTATTTTGACCTATATCAGACCAGTATAATTTGCACGCCCAATCATAATCAAACCTGCAAATACCCCTCACCCCGACCGTGCGATCAGATTTCGCTCCTAACGTAGCTTGTGCAAAGATATGGAACCTGATCCCAGAAGAGCTAAGAGGTAGGAGCTCCCTCGCATCATTTAAAAAAAGAGTAAAAATCATTTATTAGCATTACAAATGAATAGTTAAAAAAAAAAGAAAAAAAAAGAAAAAAAAAGAAAAAAAAGAATAGAATTAAATGTGAGTAGTAAATTTAAATTACAAATGTATGATTTTTGAATATGACGGGGTGGTTTCCCCTGAGGGTAAGGAACAGGAAGGTAATAGTTTTAGTTATTTGGTAAATGAGGGGTTTGGTTGTGTCTGAGATTAGGAGCGGTGACCATTCTGCGTATTATGTTAAATTGTAATGATTTTGGTTCTCGGCGTCGAAGAATGGACTGAGTATTTTGATTATGTGTGATTTATTATTTTCATTTGTTAATAAACCCATTGAACTTGAAAAAATTTATACTACAGAGCAACTTGAATTTCGACCCTCCATCTTTAGAAGAGAGTGTCATAGCCGCTGCACTGTAGTAACTAAAGTTTATGAATGAATTATCATGTTTGACGTTATGATATATCTGGATATGAGCCACGCAGGTTATGTTTTTTATCGTAACCTTAAGAGTAATAGAAATAATAGTTACACAGGTTTGCAAGTAAAACCCTGCGTGAGACAATCATACATTTTGGACCCCACAAGAAAAAGTAGTAGACCTTAATTGTTTGTATGTATTGGAAACATGTTTTGATTAGTTGTAAAAAAATATACATATATTTAGTACGTACTTTCAGCAAAAATATGTCTCAACTTTTTTTCTGCAAACCTTTTAACATTCATTAACAGCAAGTCACTAGAATATGTCATATACGACGAATTAGTTAAACACCCTATAGAATTCTCTACAGAATTGGGAACTTACCAAAAACGCATCTTCTAACCATAGACGAATATACGAATTGACTTACCAAAAATGGATAACGAACATTACAAATTTATTTACTCTATGCATCGTAAGAAATAATATAGCTGGATATGACCAACCGAATCGAAAGCACATATCGAGATTAAACTGCATAATTCACTGTGGTGAAAACATTAAGGACTAAGCCAAGAGAATTACATCTTCTTGTGAGTTTTCTCTGTTGCATACGACATATCATGGAAGTATCAGGCCTGACAAAAATTCTTGAAGTAATTTATGCTGAAATAATAGCAGCTCATATAATGATGGGAAAGCAGTAAGTCGCTTTTCGCGAGGAACTATGGTCATGGCTTCGGAATTCTATCTGATTAAAAAAAAATTTGGAGTTAAAAACAATGGGTCCACTAATTTCTGTACATAGGACTCAACAATGGTAGAACAAACGCGCTGTATGTTTGTAAGAATCAAGGACTAACCGATCTTGAAGCTGGATTGGACAATCATAAGGAAGCACTTTCAGTTGATGGAAACAGAACAGATGCAGTATTTTGATATATTTAGCACAATTCAACGGTCCCTAAGAGCAAAGATGCTCGGCCTGTGAGACAAGTATCTTCACCTGCTAAAAAGCATGCGTCTCTAAGTTACAGCAGCGGGCCATAGCCAGTACGTAAAAACTCCGAAAATTTACCTTCAAAAAAGACAAGCTATTAATTTTTCACCCGGCAATGCACAGATCTTCTTGTGACGATGACCTCCATACGATACAGTGCTCAGAAAGGCAATAGGCTAAGTAGTCAGCTGACTTGATTATATAACAAGAATTAATGAGGAATTTTATGACATCCGGAGGTCTTAGCAAAATGACTGAATTTTGGCGATATCTCTAGGTCCGGTCGCTTCCTTTTTGCATTTAAGTAAAATATCTCATGCAGGATCACACAGGAAAGAAACGCTGGACTAGAAAACAGCAAAAGAAGACAGGGCTCTGAAGGCAAATCAGGGACCGCAGAGACTGGAGTAACGACTCCCATAAAACCAACTACGCGGAAAGTTCTAAAAGTAGGAGAGACGATTCTTGCTCATACGGTCGACAAGTAAGTATTAGACTATGTTTTCAAAAAGAAATTACAAGTGATCCTCAAGATAGCCGAAAAAGCTGACTCACTCAACATCAAGCACATTATGCTAGCCTGGTCTTCCACAGGTTCTTGGTTGTTGCAAAACGCCCAATCCTACTTGAAAGAGACTGCTTCAAACACGAAGTATTTCCTGTTCCTTCGTCATCTCTTGAAGACGATGGACTCGAGAGGAGACGAGACACGCATGATTTAGCTAAAGCTTTATTTCAAACTGCAAAGACGTACATAACCTTTGCTTAAATAAAAAAGAACAAATAGGACCCAACCTTCATTTTTAAATGGTGGAGCGCTTCTTTATGTGCTTCAGTGTGAGATTGGAAGCAGCTTTTCAATGATATTCGATTAGTACTCGGCGTTTATTCAAAGGCATTGCCCACACTCTATAGTGGTTTTCGACGAACATGAGGGAGGATCGGCTATGGAAATTGGAGCTCATAGCGAAAAGTTCTATTAGAATCTACTTTTGTGAACTTTTTATTGAAATAGTTCTTAAAGGAAGAGAGGTGCAATTAACTGTAGACATTCTTCCCATTGTGCTAGTTGGTGACGATACTGACTGACCCGTTCTTTTACTGTTTCATGTCACCTGTGACCCCAAAGATATACTATGCTCAAGATGCAAAACAAGACGGTACAGGTTTTCCGGGCGACATGCTATGGTTGCAGTGATTGACTGCAACCTAGTAAAGATCGAACCACGGCCCAACGTTTTGAAAAATACGTAACCAAACGTTTTAAAAAAAAGTTTTGAAACAAACTACCAAGTGAGAAAAATAGTCCTTTGTAGCTGATTTAAGAATAGTACCTATGATTTCGATTAATCTTATTACTAAAATGCTCTATAGTAATTAAATTTACAGGAATTTTGAAAATGAACATGACACCCCTCAAAAAATGCGTCAGATCAAAATAAAAATACACCATTAGAATTGTCATTGTCGAAAACCATATACTTAATCATTACAGCCCCACGCCTTAACAGCATAGAAAATCACTTTTTTGCATGTGTGTGTCCCTCCTTTTCTTCCACCGCTAGCAGAAACATTGAACATCTAGGGAGCTGTCTAAAAACTCAATTAAAGGCTAATTTTCTTATTTAATCTTTATTTTTACAAATTCGACTTGATAACACTATGATAAAGTACCATATGACGCCCAAGAAATGTACTTTGGGTGACATTTCTGGAATGGAAAAGCTGAGAAGAATGAGAACGATATTATAATAATATCTATAGTAGAAAACCTTAACCCTTAGGTTTACAGTCCCCCTCTTCTGAATTCCCCCTCCCAGCCCCCTTAATATTCTTCATGAGCCATTTACTGCAGGCTACAGCAACATCATAGAGAGCTGTTTAAGGTCTCATTCAAAAGCTACTTTATATATATCACAGTTTATATAATTAGCAGTATGATCATTCTCTATCTCACCCATTATAAAAACCCGGACCGAGGTTAGCTTGTTTCTGCATTAGCTTTATTTCCGTTTTGGCAGATATAAACATAGGCGAAGTCAGATTAGCGGGAATGCAGGTTAGTCTGTTTCCATCAAAGTGAATTCAAACAAACGTAAATAAAGCTAATGCAGAAACAAGCTAATGCAGAAATAAGGCAGAAATAAGTGGGAGGAGCTTTTTGTTCACGAAGACCAGAAATGATCTGCGATAAGCTTACTGGTATATTCTGTCTACTGTGATATATACACGCTTTTCATAAATCTGTCTTGATAAAACCGCCAGAAAGTGTCATATGGCCCCAGAAATAGCAATTTTTGGTACTATATCTGGAGTGGAAAGGCTAGGAAGCACGGAAAAGGTACCGCCTTAATCTCCATTGTGGAAAACCTCTCCCTCCCATTCCCCTAGTAAGTTTATAGATCGTGGGCTGACTAGCGAAAGTAGCAGGCTACTGAACATTGTAGAGAGATATTTAACGGTTCATTTTAAAGCTTCTTGAGGAATGACTTTAAACGATTTGAGTAACCGAAAATTAAAAACGTCTTTTGAAGGAAAAATTAATGTGTTTCAGTTTCCAAAAATATTTATAATTATTTCACAATATTGTGTAAATTTAACTGAACAATATTTTTATTATAACATTAGATTTTAAAAATTTAGATAGGAGCCTGAAGCCCCTCAACTCTGACAGAGCAAACCTGCAGTCAAAAAATGCTATCCTTGTTTATTGTGCGAAAACCCTAAAGGAGACAAGCAAACAGTCCGTAATCAACCATTAAATTAATCTGCAATCTCGAATGATCTATGTTTTGGATAGGCTATAGTGTTTTGCCAATAGGCATATGTGAGTAATGACTTTTCATTAGATTATTCACAGGTTGGCCACTTCAGAATGAAACATGCTACACAAATAAAAGCAGTACTATTTAAAACGAGCAGAAAATACATCACAGAGGAGTAGGGATAACGCCACCTGTGGCTTCTAAAGACCACAACGTAATTTGCACCTTCTCTTGATTCTGTTATTTCTTTTAAAAAAATAATGCGTTTTTTTTTCAATTCTTGGAGGTCAATTTATCCTAAATCTAATTTATACATGAGAAAAACACACAGGTGCTAAGAAAACGTATCTTTTCTCCGTTGGCGCGTTTTTCTCTCATTTTTATGTTATTTCCTAGTATGTGTTAACTTGTTTAATCTATTTCTTTTTGTCTCTTTTTCGTGTTGATAAACGCTTCCAGATAAGAAACCAAAATATCTAGTATTCTTTCTTTTAATTTCTTAGTATTTACCATACATTTTTTTTTAAGCTTGCTGTCTCAATTAAAATTTTTACCTGTCTTAATATTTTCACTTCCCTTTAATTACACATGAAAAGGAAGTGCGGTCTAAGAAATTATATAGGCTGTATTTACTTAATGTTATTTGGTTTAGGGTAGTTATATCGCAATCTTAGTGGCTTGTAATTATCAATATTTAATCATATAAAACTATTGCTAAACCTATGAGATCCCAGCCCCTGGGCTCACCTTGAGCCCTCCAATTATACAGCCACTAAAATCCTTCAATAATTCTGAATTCAACAAGGTTGAAAGTCTACTTTTTGACTAAAATGTAACTACGAAACCCTTATTTTGATATAGAACAATTTTTATAATTTTATGTTGCTGTCTCTGAGACTGTAAGCATCAACTTGCCCCCGGAGGCACAGTTTTGGGATTCTCTATTATTCTGATTAAAATAGCTATGTTGATTCAATGCCAAGTAGGGCTGCGGAACACCTATGAAACAAGGGGCAGTTGGCAGCCCTCTGAATGGATTGAATGAGCCACGCCTCAACCTTCAAGACCATCCATTCTATAGGGTGAGGCCAAAAATTACAAAAAGAAAACACTGGAGGCCCATCACTCATTATAAAGCCAAAGCTACCGTATTTAATATAGTTAATGCCTAAAACTTCTATCTTATCACACCAAATAATGCTATACTAAATGATCTCCATGCCTTTTTGATTTTGAAGGCAGTCAACCTTATGTGGCAACTCCGACATTACCTCGAGCTCAACTAAAGATGGCAGTCCACAGTAAATCTACACTATCTCTGGTTTCATAATATAATTTTACTGGCATTTGGAGTTTTTGTAATATAAGGTCTTTGGTTTTAACCCAAACGAGTGGAAGTTAACCATTCCAAAGACAGGAAACTTGCAATAGCACTGCTTCAACGAGCCCTAGACGAGGTCATCACCATTTGTAAAAATAGCGCACAGGAATTTTTTGAGGGAGAAAGAGGTCCCTAAGTTATCAAAGCCACGAAAAGAGCAAAAACTGCCGAATTATATGTTAACCACAAGGGATTGTAAAAATAAACGAGATTTTTGCGGTGATTTTGAGGTTTGGAGGCTAGAGCCTTATAATTGAAATTATAAATCCAGCTCCCCAAAAACACAACACTGATCACCTAGGGTCCCCGAATGAGCTACTTAAGGGGCCTCTTTACCCAAACTCAGTTTCTATGTAAACGCCTAACCAGGCTGCAAGCATTGATACAACAACAAAAAAATAAAAACGTCTGTTTTTGTTTTGTTTTTCACTTAGCTACCATGCCATTTCGAAAGCATTCCAGTTTAGCTCGTTGATCCAAGCATTTCTTTTCTTCATAGTTTTTGCCATTCTTCTGATTTCCCCCCCTTTCTACGACTTTTGAATTTCGAAGCAGAAATGAAAAAAAAATGATTTTTGTACCTTATGAGTGGTTCCATTATGCCCAAATTCAATTCGTAGTCTCTAAACTGTGCCGAGTCTCCAGCAACATTTCCCAATGCCCAGACTGCTTGTTCTTTCAATTCTTGATTGTCTGAATTCAAATGTTGAATAAAAATCGGTACGGCTCCCGATTCAACAACTACTTTGGTTTGCTGGGATGAACCAGATGCAATATTCGTAAGAACCCAAGCAGCTTCAAACTGAAAGATAACATCGAGTCTTCTTACTAAAAATTAGTTTTAGAAGCATGTAAAAACACATTAATGGGAAAAATAAGGGGAGAGATTCAAGGAAACAAAAGAAAAACTTTACAATCTGCAGAAATACAGATATCTAAGCCTCAAAAGGACTAAGTATCAGACCTCGTGTGATGCTTCGTACCGTTTTTCGTTTTTGCTTAAACCTAAGAAATACTGGAAATATTTCGATTTTTTTTTTTTAACTGTTTACTTTTTCTATTAAATTTTAAAGTAACATATCCATGATATTTATTTTATTTTTCTATATGTTACTAATATTAATGATCAATAAAATAATTTTAAAACCAAGTTTATCCTTTTCCTAAACAGCTGATATTTCCCAAGATACGAGGTACGCATGCAGGGACGACAAAATGCAATATATAACATAAAACCATGAAACATATACACTGTGTATTTTAGTTTTAGACTTCCAAGCTATACTGGGCAACGTAATTCGACAGAAATCAATTTAACATCTAGAATCTGGAGGGCTAAATTTCCTTGACCCCTACAATAGGTCCAAAGGAACCCTCGACACGTACACAGAGATCTATTAGGGGGGGGGGATATAAAAAAAATTAAAAGTAGGAGAATTGTAAGAAAATATAATTAGTTGTAGGGAAAATAGGGAAAGCCCAGTGATTAGCGCTCCGGATTTGAAATCCTGAGGTCAGGCCTTTCAGTCCTGGTGTCGCTGGTTATTTGGTTTGGAACAGGGGTTAATGGTGTGGCCCCGTAAGCTAAGCCAGAGTTAACTCATCTCTAAATGGGTACCTGGAGAAATCTGGGGGAAAAACACGGGAAGCGTTGGATGATTGGCCCCCCAATCACGCATTGAACTCCCGGCCGTAGGCATTGAATCAGGAGATCGGTACCTAAGCAACGCAGACCTTTGGTCAGCATGCGAAAGTAGGGAAAATATAAACAATCCTGACAGAGGGGTATATAGTCCTATCGTCCTGCGTAAGTACATCCCCCCCCCCTCCCACCACAAAATTTGTTACAAGAAATATTTGCTAAAAAGTGCTTTCTGGGCACTTGGATTACCTGCCTAGGAAAAACAAGCTCCGAACGAATTTTGTTTTCTGTGTGCACCTTGGCCATCCAAAGGCAAGATACATCCCACACGTTCCTACAGTTTTGGTTTGAAAAAAAAGGAAAGCCGAGTTGGATAGATTTAAAAATATGTTCAGGCGCTAAAAGTACCTTTTTTTTATTTACTTTACGCACACTATGTGCAATCGATGTTCCCTTAACATAGTGGCTTCGAATTCAAAAACATATTAAATGTACCGAGAAAAAAAAAAACTCGTAAAAGGTCAGATGAGTGACACAGTGTATTTTGTGACGTGTTTCTGATATTCTTCAATAAACTTAGTTAAAACACATAATTTACTCTATTCTTCCTTCTATTTATAATATCCTGTCGATTTCTTATCTTCAGGTTTAAACTATCATAAATCATTAATCAAGCATAGGAATTCTTGAAATATCAAAGGCCAAGAAAAAGAATGAAGCGGCTTTTGACCACCAATCTATTCACTTTTCTTTTGGAATCTTTTGTTTTGTATTTTGAGTTCCGATTAATTACAGTCATTTAAAGATTAAGTCATTTTGCATTTGATGATATCCATGAGTCTAAAAAACAGTTAACACATAAGACTCAGCCCTTCAGGTTTCATAAGGACATAAATGATTTTTTATGTTGCATCAAATTTTTGCACTGCTTCTTATAACTTGTGTTTGGATCGAGAAAAAAAAAGATAATGATATTAAACAATCATATTTCAACATTATCTGTTTTTCATTATGCCTTTAATGTGGATTCCTCAAGAGAGAAAATACTCAAGCAAATGGTTCAATCGAGAAAAACATTTAAAAATGTTTCTTGGAAGAAACGCGGGGACTAAGAAGCCAGCAAAGTATTAATGGCAACTCCAACCCCTATAGCCTAAACTTGGTACAAACTATAACACCAGTTCCTCCATTGCGACCCTACGACAATTAGCAACGAAAAGGAGAGAATGAAATATGGTTTATACAAGAAAAACTCCTTACATAGATTACCCCAGGAGCCGCTTTCTTTTAATCTGAAGATTTCTTGAAAGATTTCTCAAAAAATCATCCTGATTTTCGTCAATAACACCTTCAAGAACGATTAATAAATGGTATTACAACCTCATGATTGCTTGCAGCAGAAATACGTTGCAAGCAGCAAGATGTACTACTACTCGTAATTGAGACGAGACATAAGCTGTTTCAGCCCTACTCAACGGTGACAATTCATCAGCGTCGACGTCGATAAATTCTCGTTGCAAGCAGCAAAGAGAAATTCGACGAGTAATATTGTATACATTTTCTAAGCCTATTATTATTTTTCCATTTCTATTTTCTACTTTTTCAAAATTCCTTTCTTCCATATTTCTACCTATCTCTTTCACTCTCCTGGAAAGCACTGTTTTACTTGCTTCTTATCTACAGCATTCCTGCTCCATAAATTTTGTAGATCAGAAGCAGTTGGTTATGAGCTCATTCGGCTTAAGTGCATGAGCTTAAAAGTACCTCGCGAGAACAAGCACAACTCTTCTCCTATTTCAGTCGCTCACTCCAAGGTAATTGTTTTGTATTTCAATATTGAAGCGCTGAACTAGATGTCGTTGTGCCAAAAACTAAAAGGCCTTTCTCATATTTTCGTAATTATGCAGGTAAACGAAACTAAGAGTTTTGACCTTGTTGCTCATGAGCAGCTTTTGGCTCAAAGACTTAAATGAGAAAAAAAATATGCCACTGAATAGTGCAGATAAATTTTGTCTTTTTGTACAAAGAAAGAAATAATTGTGAGGAGATTAATAAGCCTATCCCAGCCACAAGAAAAACACAGACATTTTTTACTTGCCATTATTCTGACTACCAAAAACAGACAGGAAGCAGCATTCCCGCTCTACTGTGCCCTAGTTTACTATCATAAAACATGATGATAATGCAATAACGTTATTGGTTTAATTTAAGATCCCTATTTTGTTTTCTTACATAGAATATACTTCCCTGCTTACAATACATGAAACCTCAAAAAGAATGCAAAAAAAGAATTTTTCAATTCATGTGGGTTTGGTTTGAATAAATTCTCTTATTTTAGGAATAACCAAGACCAATTATCTGAGAGTATTAAATTATAAAGCCATTTTATTTAAATAAAAGTAATGAGCGTGAGTAAAACTTCAGACAAGCAGAAATTTTTTTAACACGACTCCTGCCCAAAGCCCCCACTCTTTACGCTAAAATTTAATTATTGCTTCCCAGAAAGAATTCTAAGTGCAACAAATATAGCCAGTTCTTGATTCCATGTAATTATTTTCTAATTGGCTTTCAAATCACTTGAACTGAAAATAATATTGTTGAAAGCGATTAAGAACACATAAAGCCATTTCATTTTCCAATCTTTGCAATAGAAAAAAACTTAAATAAATCTTGACGTTACTCTTGTGTTAGATCATTTATCCTTCGAGCATGGAGAAAAAATAAATAAAATACAACTGTAGTGTAAAGCGGTAGGACTGATTGAGTGGCAGTCGCTTTCATCTATAAGATGATTTGTCTTCATTTTAGGTTTTAATGTTGCTACATACATCGGAAAAACTTGTTTTTTCATTTAATTTCTCGTCGTTTTTTTTTATCCGATCAAAATTTATTCTAAACATAAAAGGCGTAACACTTCCTCCCCCCCCCGTCTTTACGCTAGAGTTTCACTTTCGGAGCTCATTAAAGTGTATTTTCTTTGCTCGACAAAATAGCATTTTCTTAAACGTAAGGGAGGCTATCGCTCCAACAAAACACTTGTTCTTCATGCTTAAGTTCAGTAACCTCTTTCCAAGATTGAGCAAAAAAAAAAATCCCCTTGAAAAGCCGGGGCCTCAAAGCGCATGTTGCTAGGTGTCTGGCCCCTACTCATAGATATATGCATCTGCACCCCCCCCCCGTCTTCTTCCAAGCTTCGGATCTGTCTGTAAATATATCAAGGGAGTAGGGAGTCAAGGATTTCTGAAGAATAGAGAGGAGGGGGGTTTAAAAAGCCAAAAGTCTAAAAACTAAGACAATTGTATGAATATAGTTATTCTTTAAGTTATATAATCGTACCAATCAAGTTATAATTTTGTCTTTGATGGTTAGGTTCATACCTGACACATGGCCTTGCCCAAATGGACACATCCCCCCTCCCTCCATAGGGATTTTTTTAAACTAAATTCTATTAATTCCCTTTTCAATATTTTAGACACCCCCCCCCTTTTATACTGAGACTACCCCCAAATTTTGGCCGAATGCACATGAGATTGTGTTGATTTTTAGCTATGTCGATGTTTTGGGTTTGTTCCTTTCCCAGTTTGAATATCCACCTTTTTTCTATTAATTTTGAAAAGCCACTCATAAATAAAATTAATTTGTTAAAAATTACTTCCTGATACTATCTTAATATCACGGTAGTTACTCCTAAGCTACTATATTCACTTATACTATTTGTTTTATTATCGTAACGAAAATTACACTGACATACTGGTTTTAAGCTTCAGAATTAAACAAATGTTTGAGAGAAAAGGCTATAGAGTTCGAAACAACAGATTGTAAGGACGTCAAAAAATAAATAAATACTTCAATATAACAATACCATTAACGTATAGTTGCTTCCACAGCTGAGGAATTCCACAAACCTTGGAACAACGCCCAAGCTAATAACTTCATTAATCGGCGGTGATGGCTCCTTCGAAAGAATTTTTCTGAACTTTTGCGTAGCTACTAGCTGAAGAGCAGGGTCTTGTGACATCAAACCTTCCAACATATCAGGTGTGATATTTTTAGTTGTTTCTAGACCTAAACTTTCCTAAAACAAAACGAATCATATCAAATAAACATAATGACAATAAAGCAAGCACACTTAAGAATATGGTATTTCATTAGACCCTTCCAAGATTTTGAAATAAACTATGAACTTCAGAAACTATCGGTAAGGCGCTAGTTTATCAAAACTAGGTTTATATCAAATCGGTTTATATCAAGCAGTTTCATGGATACATGTTGCATACGCTGTGAAGCAATACGTTTTGTTCGTTTCAAGTTTTAACTTCGGTGTTTACTTGCTTTTCCAAGAGTTTGCTTTTTCAAGTTTTTATATTGAAAAATTATTTTTTTATTTGTGGTCCAAGGCATAGATATATTCATTTAAAACATCCTGTCCGGAAACAGATAGCAAGTCTGAGAAAGTGATAAATGAAATTAAACATGCAGCTCAACGTTTTTTTGTCGGGATTTAATTTTCTAAAATTTGAGTGAACACGGAGCTTCGATTCCATAGAATAGCACTGATCTGAACAGCACAACGCGATGGGGTATGGTTTAATCCGCCGCGTACGGAAGAATTTCGAGTGAGGGAGGGGGGTATTTGGTCTTTCAAAGGAAAATAATACATAAAAATTGCAGTAAGAATATAGAAAAGAACTGGAAAATCACGAATCGCTGATATTTGAACAGGGAAGGTAAAGGCCTAAACACCAACATATAAACCTGGGTTTAATGCAAAATTTTTGAAAAGCTACATTACTTCAAAATGCCTGCGACTCAGTTTCAAGGCGTTTTTATTAATGTTTGGCTAAAGATCACAATGACATAAATAAGATGAGACACATCTAAAAAAATCTTGTGCGAAAATGTTTTGTCTAAATATGACATTGTGTCCACATTTTCCATATTAAAACCATTCTTTGACCAAGATTTCAGCACCATAAGCTACACAGTCATATAGCGCTAGTCTTTTAAAAATGTTTTTCGCAAAAAAAAAAAAAACGGATCGCGAGAATTTTGAAGAACCACATTCAACTATAAATTATTATAGTCCGGAAGTACGTCTTTTTTACGACGGAGCGAGTTTTATGGAGTCGAGAATTGAGAGGATACGGGAAGATCAGTTTGGAAAGACAAGTATATACGTTACTGTGAATGTCCAAAATCTGGTTATTGTCGACATCCACCAGTGAATGTCCGAAATTCCTTTTTCTCTGCTTGGATTCAATTAGCTTTGCAAGTTAGCTTTTTCAGTCTTATGCAAGCTATAATGGTAAAAGTTAAATTTAAATTAGGTTAGATTATGTTGGCTTAGGTTAGGTTAAGTTTGGTTATAAATATCAGAAATGGTTTAAAAACCAAAGCTAACCCAACCTAATCTAATCTGTCATTATCAAACCTTGCATTAAATTGAAAAAGTTGACTGGCAACGCTGAGTAAATCCAAGTAGAAAAAAAGGCATTTCGGACATTCACCGGTGAATGTCAACTTTTCAGTCTTATGTAAGCTGTGATGGTAAAAGTTATATTTAGATTAGGTTAGATTATGTTAGGTTAAATTTGATTATAAAAATCAGAAATGGGTTAAAAGTCTAAGCTAACCTAACCTAACCTTTCATCATCAAACCTTGCATTTAATTGAAAAAGTTGACTGGCAACACTGACTAAACCCAAGGAGAAAAAAAAATATATTTCGGACATTCACATGTGAATATCAACATTCACGATTTTCAAACATTAACGGTACATATTTTCTTTCAAATATATACATAACGGAGGTGGACGATATCTTACGAGTGGTTTCTTCGCGTTTCCATTTTGTCGTCTTTTTTCTAAACCAGGGTCCATTTGGCTCCAGTCTGGTTACATCATATCATTTCTGAAATGGTCAAAGTTTAAAAGCAATTGAATGACCAGTCTTTTCAGCAGGCTCTGATGACACGTCATCAATAACAACTGATCGCCAGCGTTGTCAGCGTTGTCACTCGGCAGCGTTGTCACTTTGGGTGGCAAAATAGTGTCACTTTCGCATAAAGTGTCATTTCCCAAAAATTTGCTGGTACCAACAAGCTTTTCAAATTGATAGTTCATTTTACACATTGCGGAAATCCGGCCGGATTTAGCAATCCGTGCGAATATTCCGTCCGTTTTTACGCTTGAAAAACTCTCTAGCTTTCCGCAACGATTTGGTCAAATCAAAACGGATTCTTGGTTAAAATCACGACTAAGGATCATCAATAACTTCACAATCTTGTAACATTGCTTCAAGGCTACGCCAACGTGTATGATACTGTTCACCGAGTCTATAAGAAAATCAAGAAAAATAGTGTCATTTGGCTCTTTATTGCTCAACAGCTTTCAGAGGAGCGTAAGAACATTATATCCTTCTTGATGTTTTGATGATAGCTACAGGCAGTGCAGCTAATTCTAATCAATTTTAGCCAATTATGCAATATTCTTCTTTTAGAACTTGTCTTCATCTTGAAACCTTGGGTCACGCTGATACATTTATTTGAAAACTTTGCATTAAAATGCGGTGTTTTCTGGGCCTTCGTTCGAAAAGATACGGACAGATTTCCACAATGTGTAAATGAACATGAAAATATTGTCCAATCCGCTTGGGATCATCTCCGCGTGGTTTTCCGCATCTTTAAATTTTCGAACATGAAAAGTCGGCTGTAGTCCCATCTATCAACTATAAAAAAAGGTAATATTGATTTTACTTCGGTGGTGCTGATTCTCCGCTTCGCACAGCACCTCCACTCTTGTCAACTTTCCAGCTCCCTGCAGCCCCAATTAAAACCCACTAAAACGCAAATAGCGCTTACTGTATAAAATAGGAATTCGTCCCATAGAGTACTTTTATCTCTGAGTTTTTTTCTGAGTAGTCTTTGCTCATAGCGAAAAAAATGAACGAAAAAAGAAAAAACCGTCCGAACTTTTTTTTCTTTTGGAAAAAAACAGAAAAAGGGACAACAATATTCGTCTACATTGAGTTTTTCATCCAGTTTTTCCACGATGATCTAAAGGAAGAATTTTACAGAACCCTGCTGTCAGTTGCCAGTGATATGCCTAGACATAACATAGCCTGTTTTGTCAGTGATTTCAATGCAAAAATTGGTGACGACCTTGAAAATTACCCCCAGTCTATGTGTTGGCATGATCACGGTAATCGGAACGAAAATAGTGAGCTTCTAATTGATTTTGCGCTCTCGAATGACCTAGTTATTGGTGGGAGTTTGTTTCAACACCGTGATACCCACAATATACCTGGACCTCTCCAGATGGCGTCACCAGAAATCAGATCGACCACTGCAAAGTGAGTCGCAAATGGAGCACTAGTCTCATGGACGTACGTTCACATAGAGGAGTTGATGTGGGGTCAGATCATAACCTGATGATGACAAATTTTAAAGTCAAACTGTAGAAAAATAATAAACAAGTGCTAAACAACCCAATCCAAACCCACCTTTTGACTCGGATGAACTACTTCATAGCACAGTAAAAAGAAATTTCTTGATCGAACATGATCAAAATCAAATGAGTTATGTGAATGAGTTTTGGGCATCCCATTTCGAGAGACGCCTGAATAGGCCACTACCCGACATTCCCGCAACGCCATCCTTCTTCCTAAACATTAGTGTGGAGGCGCTAAGTGCTGTAGAGATTCAAGCAGCTGCCAAGAGGTTGATCGAACCAATCAAATTTCTTGATTGGAAACCGCAAAAAATCCTTCCATACAGTGGCGACAGAAATACTGGGGTACAAGAAACGCCCCAAATACCAATGGCTCTCTGACCGAACTATCAATCTCATAAGGAAGAGGAAAATCATAAAACAAACCCTTCTTCAAGGCCAAACACCAGGACATTTAATATTGAAAAACGCACGCTACCGTGAAGCAAACAAAGCCGTAAAGAAGAGCGCAAGGAATGACCACCAAATACTGATCGAGAACAAATCCTAACTTGCAGAGGAAGCAGCCATGTGAGGAGGATTTGGAGCCCTATATCAGATCACAAGTGACATCGTTGGAAAGAAGCGTACCGTCAACGGTCCAGTTTGGGACCCACCTGGCGTACTCGTGACCGAACCAGCAGCAGTGAATGAGTTAAGGGCATCCCATTTCAAAAGACTCCTCAATAGGCCACTACCCGATGAGCCACCTGACATTCCTGCAACGCCATCCTTCTCCCTAAACATTAGTGTTGAGCCGCCACACTAATGCTTGGACACTAGTGCTGGAGAGATTCAAGCCGCTGCCAAAAGATTGAAGAACGGTAAATCCCCAGGAGAAGACCGTATATCAGCAGAGATGATAAAGGTCTCAGTTGCAGCACTAATAACATTCTAGACCGCCTTCTTCGCTACAATATGGGAAAAGGAAAAGGTACCAGTTGATTGGATGCGCAGCATACTAATACGCCTGTTCAGAAAGATGATGCCACTGTCTCAGGAAACTGGGGAGGAATAAGCTTGCTTTCGGTCCCCAGTAAACTGATGTGTCATGTCATTCGGAAAAGGATCCAAAATGAGCTCAAAAAGCACATAAGGGATGAACAATGAGGGTTCCGCCATAGCCGTTTTTGAGCTGATCTTATTTTTCTTTGTGAATCCTCACTGAAGAAAGTGGGGAATGGCACTCAAAGCTTTACATGATTTTTATAGACTATGAAAAGGCCTTGGACTCTGTAGACCGGGCAATTTTGTGGAAGACCCTTCTTTATTACAGGATCCCAAGTAAACTCATTGCAATTATCATAGCTCTTTACGAGGACAGCGAGTGCTGCATCACGAGACCCAAAGATCAAATCTAGTACTTTCGAATTCTATCTGGCGTCAAACAAGGCTGTGCACTGTCACCGTTACTTTTCGGGACAATCATCGACTTTATTCTACGCAACTCCGTGACTGATGGTATCAAACTTTCTGCCAAAGTGACAGTTGGTGACCTAAACTTGGTAGATCACCTTACGAAGCTACAGTCGTGTAAGCAACGTCTGCAAGAGCTTCTAAATAGGGTCAGCGAAATACGACTACTAATTCCCCACTTCATATCAGATGTGGAAATGAGGATACTGAACAGGTCGTGGAATTCAGGTATCGTGGAAGCATGGTGGAGAATACGGGACCAACATCCAAAGAAATAATGGCCAGAACAGGTCAGGCGGACGCCACCTTCAAAAGGCTCAAGCGCATATGGAAGCCGAAAAATTACTCGCCCGGCTTAAGTTACGCCTGTTCAACAGCAAAGTCATCCTGGTCATCCTTTACGCAGCCGAAACCTATAGTTTGAACCAACAACAGGAGAAGAGAATCCTTGCATTCGAGAACAATTTTCTTCGAAGAGAATTTTAAATATTCATTGGTCAGACAGAATCACAAATGAAAAAGTCCGCAAACTTGCCAACCAGCCTCTGGTGACTGACGCCATTAGAGCTCGGAGGTGGATATACTTGGGCCACATTCTCCGAATGCAGGACACTTAGATCCCAAAAGCCGCATTACATTGGCACCAAAACGGAAGTCGAAGACGGCGAAGACCTCGGAACAGTTTGTGACGAACATACCAGTCTGTCCGTACAGTATTCATGCTTCTCTTCAACTCGATTGGGAAGACATATACACAGCTACCCAATTCAGAAAAGATTGGCGAAGTCTCGTGGATGCCCTGGGTGCCTCTGGCGGCAGAGGCGGATCTAAAGTAAGGTTTTCCACGAAACGGACTATCTGGATTATTATAGTGCGTTCGGATACTTGGAACTTTTATTTTCTCTGAAAATAATGAACAGAATGCCGCGAACATAGGTCGCAGCTATTGATGACCCTATGATAAATACAACTACTAGTCGATCAGACACTAACTCTTCCAGAACTCGATTCGGAAACACGCGTTTCTGAATCTGAAAACAGAGGGATGGAAAAATGCAAGAAAAAAGGATATCGATGCTTTTCTACATTGAGAATTTTCCTTCCCATTTCTTTTTTTTTAATTTCTTCTTTTTAAAATAGTGCTACTTCGAAAAAAGTGACACTTTTGCTAAAAGTGTCACAACAGTGTCACGCTTCCCAAAAAGTGTCATTTAAAAAAAAAGTGGCAAAAGTGGAACCCGTGGCAACGCTGCTGATCGCGGGACAAGGATTTCTGATTACAAATCCTCCTTCAAAGTTCCATGTAAAGTCAGTTTGCAGGACTTTACTTTCGGCAGCTAAGCCTATGATTTTAGAAACCTCCTCAGGAGTGAAGTGTATAGTCGGTGAAAGCATCATACTTTCACCGCTAACACTCTTTTACCAACTGAGGAGATTTGGCAAGATCATAGCACAAAGTTGAAACCCATCAAGTATGATTTATATAACCGACCATAAAACTGGCCTAATTAGCATAATCATCAGTACTTGTTAGATCAGCTTAATAGCTCTAAATAGAATTCTTTAGGATCGCATTTTTTGGAGATTTCAGCTTGTGCTGAGATACGGTGAGCAAAACGATCAGCTTTACTCGCATGACTGTCACTTAAACGTTTTGTGAATATGAAGGAAAGGATCGGATCAATTTTTTGCCCTTGAGGAGCTCAGGCAGTTACGAAACATTCCTTAGATATTGAACCACCAAAAAACAACTGTAATACTTAAGTACCCCAAGCGCAATAAACCCTCATTTTACGAATAGAACGAATTACGATTCGAAGCCTTTACTTTGTCAACAGAAAGTAGACATCCGTTACATACCACGAATTTAGTGTTTCCTATGGATAGCAATATTCGTGGCAACAGCAGTAGCAATGACATGTTGCTGCTATTGGTAATTAATGTTTTTTTCCAAATAAGAAATTTAAAACTCTCTTAAAAAAGGTTTAAATTTAGCCTTCGGGAGCTTGCTTGCTCTGGAAGATAAATAAAAGGAACAAGTTTTTTCAACTGAGAGTAAGGAACAACATTAAAACTTAAAACGAACAGAAATTATTCCGTATATTAGGAGGCCTGCCACTTCCTCAACCTTCACCCTTTACGCTAAAATCTTAGTGTTTTAAAAACATTTCTCATTCAGATTCAACGACCATTATGTTTATACAGTCTTTCTAAAAGAATTGTGACAAAAAGTCAAAGTTTATCGTAAGGAGCGACGGTTGAGGAAGACAGCTCCCGTGATATACGGAATAATTTCTATTCATTTTAAGTTTTAATGTTGGTCCTTACTTTCAGTTGAAAAAACTTGTTCCTTTTGTATTTAATTTCTGGCCGTTTTTTAAATAATGCCAGGAAATATCCCTCCCCCCGTGTAAAATTTCACCTGAAAAATTCCCCTCAAACTTTCCTCTACACAGAAATTCCCTCCCCCGCGCAGAAACTCCCCCCCCCCAAAAAAAAAATTCGCTACATTTCCCATGACAAATACTATGTGAGCAATGGGGAAATTGCATAGCTTACAGCCCTATCCTCAGGGACTATGGGGGGTCATGTAATCCCCAAAGGCATAGTTATTAGACCTTTCAACTATGCTGAATCAAATGGCTATCTCAAATTTTTTATTGGATGTCTTTGAGGGAAAAAGGAGCGTGGGAGGGGGCTAATTGCCCTTCAACATTTTTGGTCAATTAAAAAAGGACACTAGATTTTTTTTTATTTCCAATCAAATGAGCCCTCTCTCATTCTTCTAGGATCATTATTTCAATACAATCACCCCTGGGAAAAAAAAGAACAATCATCCGCGGTCTTTCTTCTGGCAAGAAAAAAAAAATGCAAAGTCCTCATTTTATAGATAGGAACTTGAAATCTCTAAATCAGCGTTCTCTGATATGCTGAATCCGATGGTGTGATTTTCATTCAGATCCCTTGACTTTATGGGGGTGTCTCCCCCCCCCCTGTTTTTTGAAAACCAGGCAAATTTTCTCATGCTGGTAGTTTTTTTATGGGTATCACTAAACTGAATGAATTTTAAATATTTAGAATCAGCATAAAAAGTCGATTCTTTTGTTGTATTTACTGTTATAAAATCCATTTTTTAGAGTTTCGATTAATGTTGTGTCGAGTTGCTCGTTCTGTATTAGAAACCCCTTCGATTCATACATAAATTTATTGCTAAGACAGGGCATAAAACCTAAGCAAATATTCCGGTTGTAATACCAATAGCCATCCTGAGTAATAGATTAAAAAAAGATTCCAATAAAAAAAATACAACACAAAATCAAATGTTCCTCAATAAAAGGCAAACTGAGAGCCAAAAATAAAGGCCAAAACTAAAAGGGTCCTCACTTAATTGACTCAAAAGTTTTGCAAAGAAATTAAGACGCTGGACTCGTCAAGTGATGAAGCTGAGGCTCTTTTAATTTTGGCTCTTACTTGTGGTTTTTAATTTATTTTTTTTTCAAGGAGTCTGAAGTCGTGAGTTAGGTGGAATTCCCATTTTTCGTCTTTCACTGAGGACAGCTATTGCTGGTATGACCGAAATATTTGCTTAAGAGCCTTTGAACGAGGTTTTTTTTTTTTTTTATCACGGTGATACCAACAGTACACTTTTCATTTTGATCCACCGCATTTTTCGAAGGTTAACAGTTAATACGAAAAAAGCACTAAAAAATGCCGTTCTTTAGGCAGAATTCTATTTTACTTCAATGCTATCAAGGAGAATTAGACATAACACCGTAGATAAAACCACTAGATTTCAAATGAGCCCTTAAACAGCTCTCTACCTCCATGAGATTCCGATGCCCTTCTATCAGCTGGGGAAAAGGACACATTAGCACTACCCAAGCTGAACTGTCATTTTCTTAAATTTTGAAGGTGGAGGGCTGAAAATCTCTTATTGGGGTTCTTCGACCATGATAATTCCAAGGGTATGCCTTTTTAACCGCCACCGCTTTTGAAGGTTTTCAAGCTCTTTTTTCGAAATTCCCATAAACCCGTTTTTGTCATTACTTTTTACTGTTAACTTTAACATTGATTAGAGTTACTATTCCTAAATCAGTATCAAATAGCGATTTTTTTTACAGTAAAAACTATTTTTGGTTACAATGGGCCGTAGTTTGCTCTTTACTAGATTGAAGCTAATGCTGCAACCATGATTTAGGAGTTGCATTATTTATATTTGAGCATGACTTGGCAAAGACAAGGTAGAAAATGTCTTACATTAGCAAAGAGAGATTCTTCTGAAGTAACATTTCTTCTTTTGGAAAGTTGTTGCTCGCGCTTCTGCTTCCTCAGCTGAACTCCTTCTTCTTCTCTGCGTCGTCTAAGCTCGGCTGAATCAAGATTGGAATTTTTGTACCTCCCCTTATGAACAGGAACTGGTGTAGACATCTAAAAGAAAACATTAATTCAAAATGACATGTTGCTTACTTTCCTGTAGCCCATCAGAGTAATCTATGACGAGGAGGGGGGGGGTATCTTATCTCCCGCTGTGGACTAAAACTGATAATCTCAAGAAAAATTTTTATACTGAAAAAAAAAAACATGTTGTAGTCATATTTTCACAAACTCAATAGGCCCATCTACAGATTTTTTTTAAATGGATTTGCAAAGCATCTGATTCCTATAACAAAACATAACAAATTTCCCAAGGAGGTCCTCTGGGATTCTTCTTGTGAAAGGAAGAATCACTCTATGCAGGTACATTTATAGGAAACCTTCGTTTTAGAAAAAGGTGTATGCAAATGAGGGCACTAGAGAATGTTGCATTATTGACAAGTTTACTCTCTACATCGAGTTTACTCTCTACAAGACAACATTCTACATCGTACTTAGTCAATTACCTCTTCTCTGACTCAGAAACTTATCTGTCGTGTTTACACAGAGATCCACACCAATACACACTGTTCAAACCCTATGGGGGGGAGAGTTGAAAAGCAAAAATGCACTTTTAGGCCACGATTTGTTTTTTGTGAGGACATCCTGTCTAAACAAGGGGTTCCTTTACTCATATCTCCCCAATGCCCAGATGTGAAAGCTAAGCACATACAAAACTCAAGGATAGGACAAATTAGACCCATGAACATCCTAATTACCACTAGTTGGGTACAACAAGTAAAAGATATTTTAACAATTGTAAGGACAAAGGACAATGCGGGCATGCAAATCAAACTTCAAACTATTATAAATGTTACAAAGCCAATTACCAGCCTTATACCACTTATTAATAACAAATGAGACTACTTATTTTCTTCCTTATCTTTACTCACTTTGCATTCCACTGACATAAATTAAATGCTTAAAAAATTTACCAAAACTGAATGTATTCTATGGATCATGTTCAAACAATGATATACAAACATACAAGTGTAGGAACCATGGCAATCAAACAGGTGATTCATTAAGCAAAAGCTAGACCTAAAATCATATTTACTCAATTTTCAAGAAAATAAACCTCCAAAAATGGCAGGAACAATCAGTAAGCATAACTTATTGACACAGAACAGGATATAAACATACTTGACGAGTTTCATGCTTAAAGTGTTTTTAAGATGCAAACAAGACAACTTTTTCTTAAGTTATTTAACATACTGGTGATTTTAAGGGGAAATTGTTGAGATGCAGAATACAGTGAGATGAAAATTGTATTTCTTTTGTGTTTGCCTATCCAGGTTATGAAGTAAATAGTGGGGTGGGATGCATGATAGTAACCCAAAAAGAATAAAATGTGGAACAGCACATTTAATGTTTTGCTTCTGAAAGCCAATGCTAAACTTCATATATTAGACCGACAGACTATTTAAGTTACCTAAGCTTGATCAATAAAATGTAATACATGAAGTAATGCCAGCAGTGTCATTAATTCACAAAATTAGAAGAGGGAATAAATTTTTGAAAATCCTGGTGAGCGCAATTCCGTCTTTTATTTAATTCTTTCAATGACAAGACTGGAAAAACTTGTTTAAGAAAAAACAAAATAGGCATTTTTTTAATGTCGGAGGGGGGGGGGGGCAATTGACGCCACCGAATGCCAGACGTTCCAAGTATCCCAGTTTGACTGTTAAATTTAAAATGAGTTTGCTTGTTTTAAAGACAAACTGGGTTTCCAACCTTACAAAGAATTTAGTCAGCGATCAGGATAAAAAAGTAGATTAAATCACTAATAATCAGTAACTACTTAGTTTAGAAATGTCATCAGAAATTGGGTTATTCTTTTCAGAATCATTAACCATCTTTTCAATAGAGACATTATCAAGAAGCACCAACCATAATGATGATATGCTGCTTAGCTTTTCTTGGCCACTATCATTTTTACTGAATAAAATGGTTTTAAGGCCCCTTCTTGCTGTATGCTGAAGAAGTCTAATTTCTTTCTTTTTTTTTCTTAAACCACACATTTTCATGCTCTGCACTAAGGGCTTACAGAGGTCTTGGTCAAAACTCTGCTTTATTATTATTCACTGGCTGAAATTTATCGTCATGCAATACACTCTCAATAATGTGGAATTCAAGGGATAAGAGAAAAATTCCAATTACCAAGGGTCAAAATATCAAGAGTTCAAATAACTAAGAGGCTGTTTTCACGAGGATTTTAGCTGAACTCGAGTTGCACTAAAATCCTCGTGAAAACAACAAAATATAGATAAAATCCATCTTTTGTTCAACTTAGAGATGGATTTTCAACTTAGAATTCTATGCAGATTGACGTTCTACTCTGCTATTAACACAGAGTTGAACAAACGATGGATTTGAGCTCAACTTCGAGTTCAACTTTAGATGGATTCGAGGAGGACTTACGCAAAAACATACATCCAGCGAGCAAATCCAGCGCGAAAACATAAATCCACGTAGAAATTGAATTCGAGTTCAACTCAAGTCCTCGTGAAAACGGCCTCTAAGAGGGAGAGAACAAAAGTTAAAAACAACCAATAGTTTAATTAAAATCTAAGATTTTCCTTTCATAACACTTAAAGTCACTACTGGGTAATAAGCTCTTAAATTGTGCAAAGTTTCAGAACATACAACGTCCTCTTAAAGATTCATCCAGCAGTTACATACTCAGGAAACAAAAACTGTTGAAGCCGAATCTTCTATTCACTTCTATTCAGGAGAATATAACTTGTAAGGATGTTGCCTTGTAGCTATGTAATGTGAAAATCTGAAGAACATTAAAGGGTCCATATTATCAGTTCAATGGATGATTCTGAACATATCCATCAAACCAGCCCTAACCCTATGAAACTGTTAATATAAAAGATGTAAACTACGCATTCCTCGATATTAAGGTAATTGCTTCAGATAGAACTAACTGTGTTCCAGGCGTCTGAATTGATTCCACATGCAGCTTGTCAGAATGGTTTAATGGAAACCATATGCTTAGGCAATGCTCAACAATAGATTTCACCCCTACTTTGTTTAAGGTTAACTTTGTAAACTGAATGTTGCAAAACATACAACTCAGAATGTGCAGAGAAGAATTTGCACTTTTTACAAAAATGCTGCATGTTTATCAAATTATAGCCTATTGTCAAAGCAGACACCAAAATTTCAACTGCATCAATTATTCTTGAATAAATATTATACATGTAATCTGGCGTACTTGTTCACATACAGTGTACAAAACAAATTTTGTCAATGTTCACAAACATTTAATTCAGACACCTCCATTTGTGCAGTGCATAAACTTCTGCTAGTAAAAACTCATGATCTGCAGGATGTTCTATATTGTTTATATGATTTGGCATTATCTATTAACATGTTGATAACTGAATATTTAATGACAGCTGGAGAGCGTTTTATAGATATACAAAACATTATTAAACATTGGCAGGTCCCCAGAGGAACTCCACTTTCCATCTGAATTGGTGATGACACATCACTATCTACTATAACTCTTTGCATTCTTTCAGTAAGATAATCAAGGATCCCTGAAAGAGCTTGAGGACCAACTTTATACTTCTACAAAACATTGTTGGCCCACTCCCCTTAGGAACCCTACCTTCTACCTCAATCAGTAATGAGGCATTACTGTCTACTAGAACTCTTTGCATTCTCCCAGTAAGATAATCATGGATACATGTGCGTAGGCAGTATTAGGCAGCATATTGTCTAGGGGGGGGGTTCAGTCGATAATGTGATGGAGTTTTATCAACTGATTTTTCAGCCATATCTAATGTAAATCTGAAGGTCTAGGGGGGGGCACCTGCCCCCTCCCTACGCCCATGCATGGATACCTGAAAGAGCTTGAGGACCAACTTTATACTTCTACAAAACAGTGTTGGACCTTGACAGCTCCCCTTAGGAGCTATACAGAAAATCCTACAGGAATTTTTATATTCTTTGTATCATTTGGCATCATCTATGAACATCTTGATAGCTGAATACTTAATAACATCTGAAGAGCATTTATAGATATACGAAGAAGTATTGAACATTGGCAGCTCCCCTGAGAAACTCCACTTTCCACCTGAATTGGTGATGACGCATTACTATCTACTATAACTCTGCATTTTTTCAGAAAGATAATCATGGATCCCTGAAAGAGCTCGAGGGCCAATTTTATACTTCTCACATTTGCAAATGAACATTTTAATACATATTTTATTGACCACTTTATAAAAACCAAAATAAATACTATCATAGAATAATCCACTGTCAGCCATTTTATAGGAATCATTTATTGCTTCTAGAAACTGCATGTTGGATGATTGTTTTATTCTAAATCTGCTTTAGAATAGGATAGAATATGATTTATTGGCTAAAATAGAACAAAAGCTAGCATAAGCACGTCGGGATTACCATAACAAAACAAATGTTATGGGATAAACATAAATCAAAAAAATTGAATCAACAACAAAAGTGAGGTTAGGGGATACACATAAAACAAAAGTTACATAAATTATTAAAATGGGTAACTAAATAGAGGACAAAAGAGTTTTTGTACCTCATGGTCAAAGTCCGGGGATACAGATCCAGTTGGGTGTTTGGAGCTCTAAGGCATTGAGCCTTGTATTAGGAAGGGTTGGGGGATTTTCTTTAAAGGGAGGGAGAAAACATCGATGATAATCACAACTAAGGCAATTGTGACTAAAATTCATAATGAGTCTGTGATATTATGATTTCAATATACCAAGTTCAGGTTCAGCCAAACCGAAATCGCGTACAGCACAGGCTATCCGCGGAATAGATTCTATGCCTGTTTTTTGAATACGTTTTATTTCCGAACATTGACGATGGGTCAGTCCGAGGTGTAAGATAGGATGAGCATATTCCAGACAGGGTCTTATATAAGAACAATAAATTATTTTAAGGTTTTGGATTGTGTAAGAAATGTCCTTCTAATTTTAGAATTAATATCAAGTTGCTATGAATTTAGTAGAATCCGGCTTAAGGCAATGTCCTTTCAGGGTATGTTGAACTCAATGAATTTATCTTTGTAATCCTTTCCCTGTACACAATTTCCTTATTTCGCAATAGAAACCCTTTCTTAGAAGGATTGAAGTTAGCTACGTTTGTTTGACAAATAAGGGGAACATATCTTTTGATATAGGGTGACACTGACGGGAGAAGTCAGTTGGGTTTTTGGCTTTGCTCAAGCTTCTCGTATGCATGTAGAATGTAAGTCTAATGTGTTCCTTGCTCTTTCTTAATTTTATTATGTTAAAATCCTAGTAAATGGGTATATATCCCATTCTTTAATATTATTCTTAGAGTCTCTTAAGCAGGAACATATTAGTCTTAATATATTAGTTATAATGCTTGCTTTCCTTTAATAATAAGAAATTTTACTTCTAGCAATTATATGAACAAGAATTGATATTTGATTGTGAATAATAATTATTGAATTTTGATTTATAATGAAATAACTATTAACTAAAAATTTCTCTTCTTTAATAATACAATATTATTTTTTCTTATACCGGTGTTGTCTTGTATATTTTACTATGATGATTATGATTTTGTCAAGATATGTCTCTCACTTGGTTCATTTAGTCTATTGAGGCTTTTTTTGGGGTTCTTGTGTCTAATGGGTGTTTTTGGGCATGTATTCATCACCCTTAGACGACCCCCCCCCTTAAAAAATGGTAGCAGCGAAAACGCGATGCGATTATATTGCATTAAAAGTACCGCTTTTTAATGCTAAGATTAATCTTGATAGAGCAGAATCTTTATTATAAATCCTTTTTTCTAATTTCTTTATATACTTAATTTAACATCATTAATTGAATCCATTTAATTTTTTTTCGCCTCCACTGCTTGCCTGTACGCTTATGCTTTTTTTAGATCTATAAAAACAAGACTAACCGCAATAATAAAATTAAAAAAGTCAAATAATAATTGGATATTGCTCAACTTGATACCCTCATAAAGGAATTACTGGTTGGTGGAGTATGAGAATAGATAGTAGCATTTTCTTCAGTTCCAGTCACTCAAATAGGATTAGTTGGTTGCTTAAGTTTGGTAAGTTATAATTAAATTCTCCTTAAGTAATGACCCTACCTCGGGAAAATGATAAACCAGAAGCTTCAGCCCTTTGGCAAGCTTCTAATGTTAATACAGGAGCTACGCCAGCTCCAGTATTCCAACATATAGCTTATAGCACCATTGATCTATTTTCCACTACAAAAAGGTTGATTAAACCACAGCAAATTTCCAGTTGGGTTAAGGACTTTCAGAGTTTGTAGATTAATGGGTTTAGAAGAATCAGTAATGATCGAGAGGTACGCTGCTTTAATGTCTGAGAAATCGTATAGCTCGTATATAGAAAAATATGTGACCGCTACAGATTTTTCTGGGCTAAAAGAATCCCTGTGCTCCTCTTTTCTTGATAAAATTTCACCGGCCGAAAAACTTCAACATATTATGCAAGTTAGACAAGAAAATAATGAGCCAGTCTAATGAGCAAGATTTTTTATGCGCATTAATGCAGAATTTGAGAGCTATTCTTCTTTAGTTAAAAATGTTCCGGGAAGCGAATCCCTCCTTCCAGGTATCAATTTATTAAAACAGCAGGCCTTTGAACAAGGATTACATGAGAATATCAGGAGATTCATTCGTGAAAAAGGGTTATGCGCAGATATTACAGAAGTATTTCAAAGGGCGAAATTATATGAAGAAATTAACGGAATTTGTTCAGGGATGGCCTCCATCAGCGGCGGTGTCCACACCCTCTCATAATTTAAGTAGCCGAGGTTCTCGTTAAGAGCCAAGAAGAGGACGGTTTTTGAATAATAGGGCTAACTTTCACAGAGGTCGTGGGAGCTATTTTCCTCCTAATAATGGTTCATATGTCGACCCCCCCCCCCCACCTGGGTACTTTCAGATGAATAACTTACCGGCCTTTTCGGTCTTCTTAGAGTAACCGTGGTAATCGCGGTCCTAATCAATGTAGGTACTCTAGTCGGGGCCATTTTTATAGCTCGTTTAATTCTCAAGAAAGTACTCATGGTTATCAAGGCGCTAATCCGATTCCAATCCAGACAACTAATGCTAATGCTTCAACTTCCGATAGTAACAATCCTGATATACAACCAAGAATAAGTGTTTTCTGTGTTATACGTAAAACAGATAATCATCACACTTATAGCTGTGAAATTTTTCAAAGAGGCTGACAGGATATTAATGCTTAAAACACAGAACAGGTAAACTAAAAGGGCCAATTAGTACGGAAGAGTCTTTTTTGGCTTTTAATGTTTCAAAATCTATTCATAAGCCTTGTTTTTTAAAATTGTCAAATATTAATAGGAATTCTTTTCAGATTTTTAATAAGGTTTCAATTTATAATGTGGAATGTGACTCCTTTTTGGACTGTGGTTAAGAGAATACTCTCATTTTGAAAGCCTTCTTTGATTCATTGCTTCAGCCTAATAGAGAACCTCTAAAACCTACAAATACTGTGATTAAATCGCTTTCAGGACATCAGTTACCTGTAGTGGGCATTGCAAGGTTACTATTGATATTACCTGGTACAAATATGACAGTTAATTTTTACTGGGATTGTTTGGTAGTTGATTGTCTTTTGCCGTAATCTTAGGGTTTAATATTATGCAAGAACTGGACAGTTCCTTGCACTTTCGTGAAAGGAAATCAGAATTTGGAACCAAGGTCAAAAATCAAGCAGGTTATAATAAAGCATTAGCATACGGGAGTGTAGTAGTGAGGTCTGACACACGAGTTGACCCTGTAAAATTTAAAAGTGTAGATTGTAAGCTGATCACTGCAGAAAACATATCAATTATTGATGGCGATAACTTATTTATTAGCCCTAAACCAGAATATGAAGAATTTTTACATGATTATTTAGGTATTGTTCAGGGACATAAGACATATTTTCTTATTTTTAATGACTCTGAGGATACCTTGGAGCTAAAACATTACACAGAAATAGCAAACTTTTCGCGTGTGCCCAAAGAACAGTTAGTAGCATTTTCAGAAACTTCTGATGAGGTAAAGTCAGTCGAGGACAATCAGGAGGCTACTTGGGAGGATGAAGAATTTCTTTCTAAGTTTGATCTTTCTACTGTACCCAAAATAGTTTTCCAAGAGTTAGTTCAATTGCTCTTAGCTAATAAAGGTTGGTTTTCTAAACACGAGTATGATTTATGTAAAAATGATTGAATGGTTTTTCAGCCTGATATACCACTTGAAACAGATTTTAAACCACCCAAGCAATTTAGAATTCTCCAGAAAATGGCTTTAGTGCTAGAAGAACATATACAAGCTATGCTAAAATCCGGTATAATAGAGGAAAGGACATCTTCTTTCCCTTCTCCTGTTTTCCTTATAAGGAAACATTCTGTCAGTAAAAATGAGTCTCTTAACAGAGAAAATACTCGATTTCTAATTGATTTACGTACAGTTAATAATAACATGAAGGACACAGCCTTCCTAATCCCTCGAACTTCCGACATTTTACAAAATATGTCGAAAGAAACGTTCTATAGTGAATTTGACATGCGCAGTGGTTTTTTCCAAATTTCTATTGATGAAAGGTACCAAAAATTCTTCTCGTTTTTATCACCTTTAACTGGCCGCAGCCATTACTACACAAGAATACCACAGGGACGTCTATTTGGGGCAACAGCTTTCGCTAGCTTCATGGATAAATTATTTTCAGAAGGTTACCGATCCTTCATTTTAAATTTTTTTGATGATAAATTCGTTAAAACAGAACCTTCAAACCCTAATGAGCACTTATTTCATCTCCAGAGATTCTTTGAGCGTTTAAAAAATCATAACATTAAATTCTCAGCGTCTATGTAACAACTTTTTAAATAATATATTCCAGTCTTAAGATTCATAGTGTCACGTGAAAAAATCAAACTCAATTACCCAAATTAGATGCAATTGAAAAGTTAATAGGGCCAGAACATATTTATGAATTAAGATCTCAATTAGGACTTTTCAACTATTATAAATGCTTTTATCTTAATTATCATGATTTAATAGCTCCTTTGACAAAATTATTAAAGAAGACCCAAGCGTGGGCATGGAAGGAAGAGCAAGAGATCGCTTGTTGTCCTTAGTTTAACAAATAACTCGTAAAGTTAGTGAAACTGTATTTCATATGGCAAACCCTGAAAAGGATTTTGAATTATTTGTTGACTCCTCTGAAAATAGGGTCGGGGCTGTTCTTTGTCATGAAAAAGATGACGGAAGGATGGGAGTCGTGGGGTGTTTTTTTTTTTTTTTCTCTAAGACAATTTACAATCATTCTTATATAGTTATGGGAATATAATGCTTATTTGAAACTTTAAAAAGCTCTCAGATTCAGTATTATATTTGGGGAAGACGGTGTAATATTTATGTGGACGCTAAAAATTTAGAGTATTTACGTAAACACCGGGATCTCTCTAGTAAGATGTACCGAGTATCATTACTGATGGATAATCACTTATATACGTATAGACCCATTCCTGGGACTAAAATGGTAGCTGATATTTTATAGAGGCCATGTCTGGAGATCTTAGACAGCAGTCAGACCTTATATATGGTTCATAGCGAACTGGAATTTTTAGCAGCAGGCGTGTTTATTATTAATATTAATGTATATTTCGAGTGTATTCAAGCGGGGGTCTTTAGCCCTGGACCATTGAAAGCTCCCGAGATAATAATTGCTCTTGCTTTACTTAAAGAGCCGGATGTGTTGAAGGACCACCGTGCTCAAAAGAGGAGCTCCAGATCTGATAAGCCCGCTAAGTCACAAGCGTATACTAACCCACAGTTCTGGTGTTAACCCGGAACAAATAAGGATGGGCCACGTCACGGTGACTATAGTCTCTACCGCATTTTTAATTTTGATGATATGGATATTGAAAAAAAGAATATGATATTTAGTTAAGTCTCTTCGTGTCTCATTCATATTATTCAAGAGTTAGTTTTAATAGATGACGTTCTCTATAGAATTGAGTATGCTCCGAATAGTCATTCTAGGCTAAACCAAAAACAGATAGTTTTGCCTAGAGCGATGATTCCGGGCATCTTAAAATTATTTCATGATCATTTATCGCTTGGTAGTCATGCCAGCTACGAAAGAACGTTATGGAAACTCCGACAGTTTTGTATTTTTGAAAATATGGCCTCCATTATTAAGGAATTTGTCGCTAATTGTGATTTATGTAACCGCGCAAATTGTAAGAAAATTAAACCTCCTCTCGGAAAAAATTTGACACCAAGTATGCCTTTTTTGGCTTGGGGAATTGATGCTGCAGGCCCGTTCCCAATAACAAGTGCAGGTAATCGTTACGTATTGTTAGGGGTAGATCATTTCAGTGGATTAGTTGTTTTGCATATTGATCCTTCATTAAATACCGAATTTATTATGAAATTCTTATGGGAAAGAATTTTCGCTTATTAAGGACTGCCCGAGGCAGTACTCTCTGACCGTGGGTCAAATTTTGACCCCATAGAGATCAGAAAAATGTTCAAAGAAATAAAATGCAAAAGATATATTCCAGTCCGTATAACCCACTAAGCAACGGCGGTGTGGAACATAAAGTAAAGATATTGAATAAAATTCTTTCGCACACATGTGCAAATCTTTATCAAGTAGAATGGAATCAAAAGTTACCACTTATTGTGTTATGCATGAATGCATCTTTAAATAGTGTGAGGAAACTGTATAGCTTTTCAATACCACAGGAGTTTAATGGGAGAACCTTGGCCGATCTGGCAATCGGAAAACAAACAAGTATTAGTTACTTTGACTGCTATGAATAATATGTAACACGGTTAGTTCAGAATATAAGCGAAATACATCAAGTGTGTGCTAATGAAATTAAAATTTAGAGAGCCAAACAAGCTCACCATTATAATAAGACATCACAGGAGGTTATTATTGAGGTGGGTGACATCGTATACTGTCGGAACATTACTTCAGTAGAAAGAAATCCAACCAATTACTCTTTTCGAGGTCCCGATGTTGTTTTGTCACAATTGTTTGGGACTGTTTTCTATTTAGGATCATTAAATCACTCTGAATGACGTAAAAGAACTGCCAATGCCAGGCATTTAAAAAAAATTGGATCATGAACCTTTTTTAAAGTATAATCCAAAATACGCGGAGCCTTATGATAAGCTCATCACTAATTCAGAGAAAAGGATGGAGAATTCCAAGTCAGAATGCAATGACTGTACACCTGATGCAGGTGAAAAGGCACCCTATAATCTTAGGACAAAAAGAATAAATCCACTATTAATGTTAGAAAATGTAGTACATGGATCTGCTCCTGACTCAGGAACAGAGCAAGAGATTCCGTATTCTCTTTCTGATCATCTTCCCAATTGGAAGATTGTGCTTCCGAAAATAATGCTACGCAACTTTCTGCTATGCAGCAGGAACCTTTAATTAACACCGAAATTCAATCCTCTATACAAAGTACAGATTCTGATCCAGTAGTTGTAGAACAACAGACTGTAGCAAAAGAAAGAGAGGGTAATCCATTCTACTCGTTAAGAAGGTTAAAATAACCGTTGTATTCATCTTATCCATATTAGCAACCTCATCCGTTTCTTTCAATAGTAAATTGAACTCTTGCTATTTATGAAATTCTTATATACACTAATTGTTATATCCTCTTTTTCAACAAGGAATAAAGTTGATAAAAATTTTGCTGAATTAAAGTTTTAAAAATGGTTTTTTCATTGTGTTAATAATTTAAAACCATAAAGATTTTGACTTAAATTAGTGGAACATTTATTGTCTCATATTCATTTTAATCATATGAATTTCAATTTTTTCAGATGTTTATTACAATGGATCGATTTTGTATTTTAAATTAATTTCATTATTATGATATTGTTGCCATATAATTAAGATATTTCTGATGACCCAATAATATCTGAAGACCGTGAAGTTTGATTTCATTTTACGAGTGAACTGGTCAACTGAGTAGAATGATTAAGGAATGAAACTACAAAATGGCAAGTCATTAGAATTGATCTTTTCTTGCTTTTTTCTTTTGCCCTTAGCCCCAACGGAATAGATGTATTTAGTACTTAACTTAGAAAGACGGTGACGGATTTAGTTGTGATAGATGGTTTGGTTATGTTTTAGCTTGATGTTTGTGTTTTGTGTGATTCTTCCCTAGTTACTTAGTTTCTGTTTAACTTTTAAGCACCGACTAAAATAACAATAATGTATGTACTAATTAATAGAAAAAAAAATATATCATTTAATAAGTAGTGTATTTACCTCTAAATAATATTTGACTTTTTAAAACCCTTTACTTATAAGAAAAATGATAGTCGTTCGTTGTCCTTATTCTGTTCAATGGCCTTGAAGAAAAGAAAAAAAAAATCGTGTTGTAAAAAGGTTCTACGTTCCTTAATTACACGATAAGGCACGATCGTAGATGTGAGGAAAATAGACCCAGTACCGCAAATGATAAAATAGTATTAAATCATTAAAGGCTAGCGAACAGAAACTACCTTGAGCTGATAAGCTTCTGTAGATTAATATTCTTGCAATTTTCGTGGTCACTTATTCATTCAATAGCGTTCAAGCCTAAAATTCAATCGATTTTCTATTGCTGTATACTAATTATGTATTTAATTCTGTGTTTCTCTGTTTCCTTGTCTCATGATTTATCCTTGTAAAGGCCAGCGCAATTGAGTGGGACGACTATAATAGTTTTCTATAGTTATTCGAAGATACCAGCATAATAAAAATCTTTAAAAACTTTTGCGCAAGCTTATATTACAAGGTCGGATTTGTAAGAAGTGTCCTTCTAATTTTAGAATTAATATCAAGTTGCTATGAATCCGGCTTAAGGATATGTCCTTTCAGGGTCTGTTGAACTCAATGACTTTATCTTTGTAATCCTTTCCCTGTACACAATTTCCTTATTTCGCAATAGAAACCCTTTCTTAGAAGGATTGAAGTTAGCTACGTTTGTTTGACAAATAAGGGGAACATATCTTTTGATAGAGGGTGACACTGACGGGAGAAGTCAGTTGGGTTTTTGGCTTTGCTCAAGCTTATCGTATGCATGTAGAATGTAAGTCTAATGTGTTCCTTGCTCTTTCTTAATTTTATTATGTTAAAATCCTAGTAAATGGGTATATATCCCATTCTTTAATATTATTCTTAGATTCTCTTAAGCAGGAACATATTAGTCTTAATATATTAGTTATAATGCTTGCTTTCCTTTAATAATAATAAATTTTACTTCTAGCAATTATTTGAACAAGAATTTATCTTTGATTGTGAATAATAATTATTGAATTTTGATTTATAATGAAATAACTATTAACTAAAAAGTTCTCTTCTTTAATAATACAATCTTAGTTTTTCTTATACCTGTGTTGTCTTGTATATTTTATAACGATGATTATGATTTTGTCAAGATATCTCTCTCACTTGGTTCATTTCGTCTATTGAGGCTTATTTAGGGGTTCTCGGGTCTCATGGCTGAGTTTGGGCATGGAGTCATCACCATGAGAGAATAACCCCCCCCCCCCTCTTACAATTGATATGGAGAAACGTTTGAGAAAAGAGAAAGATTTAAAGAAAAAATAACCTGACTTAAATAAGTGGTACATGGAGGAGTTCTATTTAAGTTCGTTGTTCAACTGCACACCAAGCAGTTTAACAGTTTTTAAATTTGGTATGCAAAGGTAATTATTGATAGGGGGTATATTTTTTGAAAAAGAGAATAACATGAAACTGCTTTTGGGTATGCTTAAGTTGAGTTTAAAATTGTCAAGATCATTCTTTAAATTGTTAATTAGTGAATCGAGTCTAACATTCAAAGTATTAGATGTTTGACAAAGGTTCAGTAATGTCAAATCATCCTTAAATTTAAAAGTGTTGTCAAAATTTGGTAAAACATTATTAAAAACTATCAAAAATGCTAAAGGACCTTTACCTAGCCCCTTGAGGTGCTCCGCAGGAAATCAAGGATAAACCCGATGAATCCACATTAGGGAGGACTACACATTGCTCATGGCCAGACAAAAATCTATCTAACATATGTAAAACAAAATCTCTTGCACCTAAAGCCCTTGCATTATCTATAACTGTCTGATGATCCAAATTATCGAAGGCTTTGCTAATATCAACAAAAACAGCCTCAACGTAGGAACTATTCAACTCAAGATGTTTGAAAATAGTATCAAGTATATAAATTAAGCAATGCGTGGTGCTATGATTCGGCCTAAAGCCAAACTGATTTGGGTTGATTCTATCATGAATATCGTCCAAAAGGAAATAGTAAATAAAACTTTCAAAGATTTTAGAGAAAATAGGGGTTTTTGATATTGGTTTTAAGTCAGAGGAAACTATTAGGGGCTTAGTTTTTGGTATAGGAGATATAATAGCTCGTTTAAAACACACTGGAAAAATACCATCTACAAAACATTGGTTAAAAATAGCAGTTAGAGGTAAACTTAAATACTGGGCACATTCCACAATCAATTTGGTAGGGATATCACCAATATATTCTGACTTATTTGTGTCACGAGTTTTAAGTTTAATTTGAGTCTGCTGAATTTAAATCACAGAGATGTCCCTCATTGCACTGTTGGCTGGCATATCTTAGAGTGGCAGGTGAATTTTGCAAATTGAAGCAAAATGATAATCTATGAAATCCGCACGCACTGGGTCACCATTACTGTCCACTAAAAAAAATTTTGAAGAGACCTTTCCCATGAGATCTTGGAGACTTTTGTGGAATTTCTTAGAGTCAGAATACAATAACTTATTGGGCACGTGCGCACCATGCTCCTTCATTGCTTTACGGATTTTGTTAACAACGATGTTTCTGAGTTTTCGAATTTCTTGGAAAAATCCTTCCTTAAAGAGTTTATCTCGTTCATTTATTAGGTACAAAAATTTTTTTATTTATCCACGGTTTGCAGTTAGATTTGCGAGTTTTCACTGGAAAGGTGTCACAATACAACTGGAAAAGTTCCGCTGAAAACTTAGAAGCCATTTCATTACCACTGGTAAGACATACGATATTGGCCCAAGATTTAGAACTAAGTTTTAATTTGAAATGGGCAACCTTCTCGTCAGTAATGGGTCTATAAGAGTAACTGATAAATTGCTTAGGGGGAAAGGAAGATAAGGGGCTCCAAAAGATGCATAGATGGTCACTTGCCCCTAATGGAGGGGCCACTTTGGGGACACAGTAGTAATCTTCAATGTTGGTAAAAATTAAGTCTAGGGTTTTATCACCGCGTGTAGGCGACTTGACCACTTGATCAAGGCTAAGAGCAGAGCTAAGCCACTTTTGGTCTAGCTCATTAAAATTACCACATTATGTAATTGCAGTATAAGTATGCTTGCAGCGAATTCTAGCAGTACAATATTATAGATATTCCATCAGCTCCTCCTTAAATCCACTACGAGGAGGGTAATAAAGAATACAACAAATCATGCAAGATCCTTCTTTTGTAAGGTTTTTGGGTTTGGTCCATAGCCATAGAACTTCGGTTTTGGAGTTGTTCACTATTTTGGAAAATGAAAAAACCCGATTAGGAAGGGTAGACCGACAAAAAAAGCTACTCCTCCACCATGAGATAGAGGGATACCATCTTTGTCTATCCTGGGCTTAAAATGGGAAACTTAATTTTGAATGGAGCAATAGTCTTCAGTTGCAGTCCATTTTCTGGTAAGGCAAGCGATATCCATCTGGTTTTTGTCAAGACTAATTTGAAATTCATCCATTTTATTTACCAGTGACCTTCCATTTGCTGGAAAGATTCTGGGAAATGTGTAGGAGGTGGAGCAACGTATCAAACCAGAGTTTCTTGATTTGTTATTGTAGACTTGTTGTAAGTTCTTAGGTACATTTGATGTAAATAACGGGACTGAGGAGATGGACTGATTTGGCAATTTAAATGGGAGGGAGCTGGAACGTAACATGGAGGTCTTCTGAATGGGTTTGTTCGGTGCTGTTGATAATTCGGATTCCTGTCGCTTTTGATGGATGGTGGGAACAGTGGGCTGGTGTGGCGAACTTCGTTTTTGGCTGCTCAATATTCATAGTGATAATACACGGGAGAGAGTTTGACAGTTGATGATAACTCTTTCTGGTATTATTAAAAAGTTTTTTGAATGCGCCATAGCCATGATTCAAATGAATCCGGTCACAACCAAAACAACGACCACTTTCAAAATAAAACAAACTTTCTGGTGTAATAGTTGGCAGTCAGAGACTTTACACTCACCACCAACATTAAAACTTTTGCAAACATGCAGATATTTACATTTTTTGTCTTTTTTGCAAATATCATTCCAGGCGAATTTGCATACACCCTTATGTGTAGTCAGTTCGTGACCGCTTATCTTGATTGCCTTGACCTTTAGTTCGCATTCATTAGTATCCAACTTCATGTTCTCCAGGTCAGATGAACTCTTAATTATGTTATCCCCAAGGTAACTGAACTTTTGAAAAATACAAGTTTGTTTCATCACCTCTTTGTTACAGGAAACAATGGCATATTTATCCCGGTGGTATTTATCAATGATAATTTCCTGATTTGATCCTCATTAACATCATACGACTTTGGAGGGATTTCATTTAGACGTGACCTAAGGTCTATGATTGCAGATATTTCCTTGCTTATTAATTCTAATTTATCTCTCATTGCTATAAGGAAAAGGGGTGATAAATCCCATAGAGGATTAGAACAATAAGTGCCACAAATAGTAGTTTCAGTCTGACAGGAGGCATTAGATTCGTTGGCTTCGAGATGGTCATTATTACTTGGAAGGTTTGGAGCTAGAGGGGACGATCGAATTTCCATCACAATGTTCGCCAGGTCATTGCCCGATAGACGACGAGGGGGAGTAATTGGGAGAGGCTGGGGTTGACTGGAACAAGTATCAGCAAAAGTAATTAACTTTTTTGGACTATCCTTGTTTAAACTATCCTTTTTCACAGAAAAATCTAGGCATAGCCAACTTTTAGTCCATTGGAAACATTCAATTCCAGCACCATTGTTCGTGGAAATATGATCCACAGTCATTGCATATCAAACAGTTTAACGTTGCCCTGCAGTGACATTCGGGGCATACTCTCCTAGTCATTCTTGGGGTTTAGGATAAAATGAAGTTTAGTCTTTAATTAAGTCCGAATATAATCCTTTTAATTCACACTTGTTCAAAAACTGGGATTTAATCCTTTTAAAGAATAAATATGTCTTAACAGGTCAGAGACTGAATAGCGACTGAAGCATTAGTCCAAAAGTTATTAACTTCAAAATAATTTTGAATGCAGATTACTGATATTTTACTAAAAAATTATACAAAAGAGAGGTGTTAATATTGCTCTGCAATTTTTAAACTCTCAACTTTTACCCTTCTGGTGCAACAGTCTGATAATCAAATTTTTCCATGCTTTAGGGCACTTTTTAGATTTTAACAGCAAATTGAAAAGACTACATAGTATTGTATATAAAAGAACGTGTATATCAAGTGCTTTGTTAAAATCAAGTTTACAGAGTATTTCAAATAGTTACTCCCACATTACATCAGCATCATCATACCCATGAGTTGGATTAACTTCAGGCGTGTCATATTTTCAGTAATGCTTTGGATACTTTTTAATATCAGCTAAAACTGAACTTTCAAATCTTGTTCAATTTTCACAAATAAGTTTTGTAACTCTAAAAGTTTTTTTTCTGTTTGTAATGGCTGAAGATGAAGAATTTGAACTAACCTTGTATTTCTACATGTTTTGTAGCTAAGTAAACTGCTGCAACATTGACATCAATTACCTCTTCAAATATTTTTTTTTGGGGGGGGGGGGCACACACACACTCACTCAGGTATTTGACAATCTTGACCAAGAGAGTTCACTTCACTACTGGCTCAGACAGCAATGTACGATTTACAAAGTTTACATTGTACTGATTTTGATTGCTCTTGGTTCTACATGATGGATATCCTGATGGATATATTCTTGGTTTTTACTGCACATCATATAGCCCATACAAGATCAAGTCTGCTTGCAAAATCTGTAAGTAAGTCAACTAATCAGGCCTAGGGAGCTTCACTGTGTCAATTCTCGCACTTTAAACATATCCAAGTTCTCAAGTTCTCATACAACTTGTTATAGATTCTGGATACAAGTTCTATTTTGAAATTCTGTAGCACATCTCTTGTTGAGGCTTCAATAGTGTTCATAGATTGATTTTTGGCTGTTTCAGGCCCTCCCTCCCCTCTTCTGCTTGCTGTCTGAGAGATCTGCATGTCAATCCATGATACACTTTAAAACTACGGAATATGCACATTAAGAATACTATAGCTGATTTACAAAAGAAGGCAGAATAATAGATGGCGTTAGCAAAGAAATCAAATTTAAATCCTGCTAAAATTCTTGGAGATTACAAAAAAAAAACTGGCACATCACCAAACAGTATCAGTAGAGGAAACTAAACAAATTGGACAAGAACCTTATATGAATAAAATAATAAAATTCACTCTTCAACAAAGCATAATGCCTAGACACAATAAGACTAGACATATCAAGAGGGCAAGAATGCCATCCCTTCATTTTAAGCAAGGGACTTCAATTATACATTTTTCCTTGAATTTTTTGTAGTAGTGAGAGCTAAAATACTTTTGAATTTCAAATAAAACTGTTCTATGGAACCTTTTGTCCTTTGCACTAATGAATTTACTTAAGCAAGCATTCCACAAGCAGGGACAAAGGTAAGGGGGGGCAAAGTTTCAAGATGTTGGTGTGCAGTGCCAACACCTTGGAATTTAACAGAGGTTTTTAGTTTAATTTAGCTGATGTGTCAGCATTTGTTGGCACACTGGACAATTTTGTAAGCACATTCTTTATATCCCCTCCCAACTCAAAACCCATGAGAGGTAAATTTAAACTTTCCCCCCACCCCCTTAATGTTCAAATATATACCCTGAATTGGTATATATTGGGATGGGGGCTAAAATTCATTTCCTACCAAAATGATTAGGCCTATTATATTTGTAATGAGCATAAAAAAAGGCATTGAGTGGTATATTCACTTTATTTGTAACTGACCTTTGATGGTAAATTTTTACCAAATCATATTATTGACTTACAAATAAAGTGATTATACCACTTGATGCCTTTTTTATGCTCTTTATGAATATAATAATTATTTTGGTAGGAAATGAATTTTAGCCCCCATCCCAATATATACCAATTCAGGGTATATATTTGAACATTAGGGGGGTGGGGGAAAGTTTAAATTTACCTCTCATTTACATCATAAATAAAATTTACCCTCACCCCCCTAATGTGCAAATATATACCCTGTATTGGTATATGTAGGGGCGAGGCTAAAATTCCCAAAAGATACTTAACTGATCAACATTGTACTTCCTTGTATTTTTTGGTAAATATATACCAAATCATATTATTGGGTTAGGAATAAAGTGAATACACCATTTGATGCCTTTTTTTATGCTGATTATGAATATAATAATCATTTCTATCAGAAATGATTTCAGTCATTTTCCCATAATTTATTTTCTTATAGTCATAATGTATTAATAAATAATAAACAAAAATGTTTCAAAATAATAAAATTATTTGGCATTTTTTTCAAATTGCATACACACAGAGAAATGTATTTACAAAACGTAAAGAAAGTAAACAAAACACACAAATACAAGGAAAACATTTAATTAAAAAATATAATGAAGTCAATCTGATCTTTTGCTTTGCATTTCATTGGCCAGAGCTTCATAATTAGGAGCATATGATGATAATACTGTTAGCAGACAATCATAAAGATGCTCATTGGTGAGTCAAGATCTATATCTTGAATTTATTAAGTTCATGTTTGAAAACAATGATTTGCATAAATATGTCAAACTGAAAAATGATTCAATTTTATATGCCACTTTTTTCAACAATGGGAACTTTTCTCTATCCACTGCATTCCAAAAGTCCTCTGACATTAAGAATTTTTGCAAAATATCATTCTTATTTAGGTCCAAAATTTCTAACTCTAGTTCTTCTGTCTTACCTTGAACAAAATCTGCAATACATGCGGCTATTTCCGTAATATTTATTTGGCAAGTAAAAGGATTGATACAGAAGGAAACTATTGGCTCAATATGTTTAAACTGCAAAAATCTCTCTTCAAACTGTTTTTTTAACTCTTGAAGATGCTAAATAAATAATGTCTCATTTAATTCATTGTCACCTAGCATTTTCTTCATATGTGGGAAATGCACAATAGAATTGATCTGCAGATGCAATATCAACAAATCCAATTTAGCTTTAAATGACTACAGAGCTTATCATTTCAGATATGCTTTTGTCTTTACCCTGCAGCTCCAAATTTAAAGAATTCAATTTTTCCATGATGTCTGTGAGAAATCCCAAATCAATCAGCCAGCCAGAGTCAGCTAGTTCATAATAATTTTCCTTCCTATTGTTTATAAATGTTTTTATTTCTTCACACAGTTATACACAGATAATACACAGTGGTAGGACATGAAGTTTGAAAATGAATCATCCTTCATGCAGAGGGCAGTAAATCCTTTTTTTACCCATCATTGCTGACACCCCATCAGTGGTTATTGCAGACAGCTTGTGCAAAGCCATATTTATTGACGTGGCATATGTTTTGAATGTATTATAAATATCCTGTCCCCTTGTCTGTCCTTTCATAGGTAATATTTGTAACATATCCTCTTTTACTGTGAAGTTACTAAACACCATTCTCACCATAACTGCTAACTGTGCAGTGTCTGATATATCTGTTGACTTGTCAAATTGTAGCAAAAACCAGTTACATATTTCCAAATCAGTTTTTAAATGAGTTTGTATGTCTGTTGAAATTGCATGTATTCTTCTTGTGACTGTGTTAGTTGAAAACTGTAAGTCTTGTATTGCTGAGATAATCTAACGTTTGTTAGAAAATCCATCAAACAAACAATTAGCACTAGTCAAAGTTCCTTAAACAACTCACCATCAATGAAAAGTTTCTTCTTTTTTGTGAGCATGTGAGATATTTTGAAAGAAGCAATAGGGGCCTTTTTAGAATTTTCCACATGTCCAATGAAAACAGTCTGTTGTGCTGTTAGACTTAATTTTATATTACAATTTTATTTTCTTTCTTACTTCTGATTTAAGAGGATAATTTCACATTAAAAGTGCCATGATTTATCTGAAAGTGTTGTTCAACTTTATGTTTTTTTGGCACTGCAATGCTACTACCACACAACAAACAAACGCATTTATTTTTCAAATTAATGAAACAATATGATTCCTCCCAGTCAGTGTTAAGATTATAGGCTCGTTGTCTTTTACTCGGTCCACTCATTTTAGTGCTAAAATAAATAATAAAAAAAAACTAATGACTGAACTACAATATAATATCAATGTTATAGTGCAAGTCTGTTCTGCATTATATGCATAAGTATATTATAACAAGAACTATAGCTATCTCCTCAACAAAATGGTTTATTCAAGATCATCGCTTATGAATACAATAAATAACGCACCTTGCTTTTAGCTTGTTAATTTTTTTTATTTTATAGAAAACTCCTAATTTGTGTTTTTTCTGACAAACATGTCTCTTATCAAACTGTCGCAACCCGAACAGGGCAGCAATCACAATGACAACAACACAGTTAAAGGCGGGGAATGCTTTTTGCACAACACTCCATGTACACACAGAAAATCCAAAGTGAGCTGATGATTGCAGAAGGAATCAGAATTATGTGCCTTGTGATTTGCTGCCTTGGGCTCTTATTGGATCAGTTCATGGTGTTCGTTCTATTTGTTTACTTTGGGTTTTCTGTGTGTACAAGGTGTGATGTGCAAATGGCATTAGCCATTCCAGGATAGTGTAAATAGTGCAGTCTGGCTTGCCGCTAGACAAGCTGGGCCAAGTAATAAACATATTTAATAAACCTAGGTAGTCAAAAAAGAATTAAATATTTAACAAATGAATAAAAATAAATCATATTTTAAGATAACGTTTATGAAAAAATTCTGTCTCTGTCAAATAGTGAGAGGCGAGCACATACAAATTGTTCCACAGGCGCCATGGCACCTGCAGAACAATTCATCACAAGATTGCATCACATGAAGTGCCTTAAGTGTAAGTTGTAAGGTTACACCAGAATAGGTTTCCCTGTCGTGTGAACAGGGGTGCAGCTTGGGTTTTGAGTTGGGAGGGGATATAAAGAATGTGCTTACAAAATTGTCCAGTGTGCCAACAAATGCTGACACATCAGCTAAATTAAACTAAAAACCTCTGTTAAATTCCAAGGTGTTGGCACTGCACACCAACATCTTGAAACTTTGCCCCCCCCCTTACCTGTGTCCCTGCGTGTGGAATGCTTGCTTAAGTAAATTCATTAGTGCAAAGGACAAAAGGTTCCATAGAACAGTTTTATTTGAAATTCAAAAGTATTTTAGCTCTCACTACTACAAAAAATTCAAGGAAAAATGTATAATTGAAGTCCCTTGCTTAAAATGAAGGGATGGCATTCTTGCCCTCTTGATATGTCTAGTCTTATTGTGTCTAAGCATTATGCTTTGTTGAAGAGTGAATTTTATTATTTTATTCATATAAGGTTCTTGTCCAATTTGTTTAGTTTCCTCTACTGATACTGTTTGGTGATGTGCCAGTTTTTTTTTTGTAATCTCCAAGAATTTTAGCAGGATTTAAATTTGATTTCTTTGCTAACGCCATCTATTATTCTGCCTTCTTTTGTAAATCAGCTATAGTATTCTTAATGTGCATATTCCGTAGTCTTAAAGTGTATCATGGATTGACATGCAGATCTCTCAGACAGCAAGCAGAAGAGGGGAGGGAGGGCCTGAAACAGCCAAAAATCAATCTATGAACACTATTGAAGCCTCAACAAGAGATGTGCTACAGAATTTCCACAGGAAATTGATGAAAAATCTGATGAATCCCCACTAGAGAGGACTAAACATTGCTCACAGCCTGAAAAAAGGTAGCTAACTTAGGTAACAAAAAATATCTTACCCATAAGGCCCTTGCATTATCTATAAAAGTCAGATGATCCAAATTGTCAAAGGCTTTGCTAATATCAGAAAAAAACAGCCTCAACGTAGGAACTATTCAACTCAAGATGTTTGAAAATAGTATCAAGTATATAAATTAAGCAATGCGTGGTGCTATGATTCGGCCTAAGGCCAAACTGATTTGGGTTGATTTTATCATGAATACCGTAAAAAAGGAAATGGTAAATAAAACTTTCAAAGATTTTGGAGAAAATGGGGGTTTTTGATATTGGTCTTAAGTCAGAGGGAACTTTTGGGGTCTTAGTTTTTGGTATAGGAGATATAATAGCTCGTTTAAAACACACTGGAAAAATACCATCTACAAAACATTGGTTAAAAATAGCAGTTAGAGGTAAACTTAAATACTGGGCACATTCCACAATCAATTTTGTAGGGATATCACCTGGGTATACTGACTTATTTGTATCAAGAATTTCGAGTTTAAGTTGAGTCTGATGAATTTCAATCACAGGAATGTCACTCACTGCACTGTTGGCCGGCATATGCTGGAGTGGCAGGTGAATTTTACAAATTGAAGCAAAATGATCATTTATGAAATCCGCACGCACTGGGTCACCATTACCGTCCAGTAAAAAAAATTTTGAAGAGACCTCTCCTATCAAATCTTTGAGGGTTTTGTGGAATTTCTTAGGGTCAGAATACAATAAATTATTGGGGACGTGCGCATCATGCTCCTTCATTGCTTTAAGGATTTTGTTAACAACGATGTTTCTAAGTTTTCGAATTTCTTGGAAAAATCCTTCGTTAAAGAGTTTATCACGTTCATTTATTAGGTACAAAAATTTTTTTATTTATCCACGGTTTGCAGTTAGATTTGCGAGTTTTCACTGGAAAGGTGTCACAATACAACTGGAAAAGTTCCGCTGAAAACTTAGAAGCCATTTCATTACCACTGGTAAGACATACGATATTGGCCCAAGATTTAGAACTAAGTTTTAATTTGAAATGGGCAACCTTCTCGTCAGTAATGAGTCTATAAGAGTAACTGATAAATTGCTTAGGTGGAAAGGAAGATAAGGGGGTCCAAAAGATGCATAGATGATCATTTGCCCCTAATGGAGGGGCCACATTGGGGACACAGAAGTAATCTTCAATGTTGGTAAAAATTAAGTCTAGGGTTTTATCACCGCGTGTAGGCGAATTGACCACTTGATCAAGGCTAAGAGCAGAGCTAAGCCACTTTTGGTCTAGCTCATTAAAATCACCACATAATGTAATTGCAGCATAAGGATACTTGCAGCGAATTCTGTCAGTATAATGTTGCAGATATGCCGTCAGCTCCTTCTTAAATCCACTACGAGGAGGGTAATAAATAATAAAAAAAAATCATGCAAGATACTTCTTTTGGGAGGTTTTTGGGTTTGGTCCATAGCCATAGAACTTCGGTTTTGGAGTTGTTCACTATTTTGGAAAATGAAAAAACCCGATTAGGAAGGGTAGACCGACAAAAAAAGCTACTCCTCCACCCTGAGATAGAAGGATACCATCTTTGTCTATCCTGGGCTTAAAATGGAAAACTTAATTTTGAATGGAGCAATAGTCTTCAGTTTCAGTCCATTTTCTGGTAAGGCAAGCAATATCCATCTGGTTTTTGTCTAGACTAATTTGAAGTTCATACATTTTATTTACCAGTGACCTTACATTCGCTAGAAGGATTCTGGGAAATGTGTAGGAGGAGCAGCAATGTATCAAACCAGGGTTTCCTGATTTGTTATTGTAGACTTGTTGTAAGTTCTTGGGTTCAATTGATGTAAATAACGGGACTGAGGAGATGGACTAATTTGGCAATTTAAATGGGAGGGAGCTGGAACGTAACATGGAGGTCTTCTGAATGGGTTTCTTCGGTGATGTTGATAATTCGGATTCCTGTCGCTTTTGAGGGCTGGTGGGAACAGTGGGCTGGTGTGGCGAACTTCGTTTTTGGCTGCTCAATATTCATAGTGATAATACACGGGAGAGAGTTTGACAGTTGATGATAACTCTTTCTGGTATTATTAAAAAGTTTTTTGAATGCGCCATAGCCATGATTCAAATGAATCCGGTCACAACCAAAACAACGACCACTTCCAAAATAAAACAAACTTTCTGGTGTAATAGTTGGCAGTCAGAGACTTTACACTCACCCCCAACATTAAAACTTTTGCAAACATGCAGATATTTACATTTTTTGCCTTTTTTGCAAATATCATTCCAGGCGAATTTGCATACACCCTTATGTGTAGTCAGTTCGTGACCGCTTATCTTGATTGCCTTGACCTTTAGTTCGCATTCATTAGTATTCAACTTCATGTTCTCCAGGTCAGATGAACTCTTAATTATGTTATCCCCAAGGTAACTGAACTTTTGAAAAATACAAGTTTGTTTCATCACCTCTTTGTTACAGGAAACAATTGCATATTTATCCGGGTGGTATTTATCAATGATAATTTCCTGATTTGATCCTCATTAACATCAGACGACTTTTGAGGGGTTTCACTTAGACGTGACCTAAGGTCTATGATTGCAGATATTTCCTTGCTTATTAATTCTAATTGATCTCTAATTGCTATAAGGAAAAGGGGTGATAAGTCCAATAGAGGATTAGAACAATAAGTGCCACAAATAGTAGTTTCAGTCTGACAGGAGGCATTAGATTCGTTGGCTTTGAGATGGTCATTATTACTTGGAAGGTATGGAGCTAGAGGGAGTGATCGAATTTCCATCACAATGTTCGTCTGGTCATTGCCCGATAGACGACGAGGGGGAGTAATTGGGAGAGGCGGGGGTTGACTGGAATAAGTATCAGCAAAAGTAATTACCTTTTTTGGACTATCCTTGTTTAAACTATCCTTTTTCACAGAAAAATCTAGGCATAGCCAACTTTTAGTCCATTGGAAACATTCAATTCCAGCACCATTGTTCGTTGAAATATGATCCACAGTCATTGCATATCAAACAGTTTAACGTTGCCCTGCAGCGACATTCGGGGCATACTCTCCTAGTCATTCTTGGGGTTTAGGATAAAATGAAGTTTAGTCTCTAATTAAGTCTAAACATAATCCTTTTAATTCACACCTGTTCAAAAACTGGGATTTAATCCTTTTAAAGAATAAATATGTCTTAACAGGTCAGAGACTGAATAGCGACTGAAGCATTAGTCCAAAAGTTATTAACTTCAAAATAATTTTGAATGCAGATTACTGATATTTTACTAAAAAATTATACAAAAGAGAGGTGTTAATATTGCTCTGCAATTTTTAAACTCTCAACTTTTACCCTTCTGGTGCAACAGTCTGATAATCAAATTTTTCCATGCTTTAGGGCACTTTTTAGATTTTAACAGCAAATTGAAAAGACTACATAGTATTGTATATAAAAGAACGTGTATATCAAGTGCTTTGTTAAAATCAAGTTTACAGAGTATTTCAAATAGTTACTCCCACATTACATCAGCATCATCATACCCATGAGTTGGATTAACTTCAGGCGTGTCATATTTTCAGTAATGCTTTGGATACTTTTTAATATCAAATCTTGTTCAATTTTCACAAATAAGTTTTGTAACTCTAAAAGTTTTTTTTCTGTTTGTAATGGCTGAAGATGAAGAATTTGAACTAACCTTGTATTTCTACATGTTTTGTAGCTAAGTAAACTGCTGCAACATTGACATCAATTACCTCTTCAAATATTTTTTTTTTGGGGGGGGGGGGCACACACACACTCACTCAGGTATTTGACAATCTTGACCAAGAGAGTTCACTTCACTAGTGGCTCAGACAGCAATGTACGATTCAAAAAGTTTACATTGTACTGATTTTGATTGCTCTTGGTTCTACATGATGGATATCCTGATGGATATATTCTTGGTTTTTACTGCACATCATATAGCCCATACAAGATCAAGTCTGCTTGCAAAATCTGTAAGTAAGTCAACTAATCAGGCCTAGGGAGCTTCACTGTGTCAATTCTCGCACTTTAAACATATCCAAGTTCTCAAGTTCTCATACAACTTGTTATAGATTCTGGATACAAGTTCTATTTTGAAATTCTGTAGCACATCTCTTGTTGAGGCTTCAATAGTGTTCATAGATTGATTTTTGGCTGTTTCAGGCCCTCCCTCCCCTCTTCTGCTTGCTGTCTGAGAGATCTGCATGTCAATCCATGATACACTTTAAGACTACGGAATATGCACATTAAGAATACTATAGCTGATTTACAAAAGAAGGCAGAATAATAGATGGCGTTAGCAAAGAAATCAAATTTAAATCCTGCTAAAATTCTTGGAGATTACAAAAAAAAACTGGCACATCACCAAACAGTATCAGTAGAGGAAACTAAACAAATTGGACAAGAACCTTATATGAATAAAATAATAAAATTCACTCTTCAACAAAGCATAATGCTTAGACACAATAAGACTAGACATATCAAGAGGGCAAGAATGCCATCCCTTCATTTTAAGCAAGGGACTTCAATTATACATTTTTCCTTGAATTTTTTGTAGTAGTGAGAGCTAAAATACTTTTGAATTTCAAATAAAACTGTTCTATGGAACCTTTTGTCCTTTGCACTAATGAATTTACTTAAGCAAGCATTCCACAAGCAGGGACAAAGGTAAGGGGGGGCAAAGTTTCAAGATGTTGGTGTGCAGTGCCAACACCTTGGAATTTAACAGAGGTTTTTAGTTTAATTTAGCTGATGTGTCAGCATTTGTTGGCACACTGGACAATTTTGTAAGCACATTCTTTATATCCCCTCCCAACTCAAAACCCAAGCTGCACCCCTGTTCACACGACAGGGAAACCTATTCTGGTGTAACCTTACAACTTACACTTAAGGCACTTCATGTGATGCAATCTTGTGATGAATTGTTCTGCAGGTGCCATGGCGCCTGTGGAACAATTTGTATGTGCTCGCCTCTCACTATTTGACAGAGACAGAATTTTTTCATAAACGTTATCTTAAAATATGATTTATTTTTATTCATTTGTTAAATATTTAATTCTTTTTTGACTACCTAGGTTTATTAAATATGTTTATTACTTGGCCCAGCTTGTCTAGTGGCAAGCCAGACTGCACTATTTACACTAGCATGGAATGGCTAGTGCCATTTGCACATCACACCTTGTACACACAGAAAACCCAAAGTAAACAAATAGAACGAACACCATGAACTGATCCAATAAGAGCCCAAGGCAGCAAATCACAAGGCACATAATTCTGATTCCTTCTGCAATCATCAGCTCACTTTGGATTTTCTGTGTGTACATGGAGTGTTGTGCAAAAAGCATTCCCTGCCTTTAACTGTGTTGTTGTCATTGTGATTGCTGCCCTGTTTGGGTTGCGACAGTTAGATTAGAGACATGTTTGTCAGACAAAACACAAATTAGGAGTTTTCTATAAAAAAAAAAATTAACAGGCTAAAAGCAAGGTGCGTTATTTATTGTATTCATAAGCAATGATCTTGAATAAACTATTTTGTTGAGGAGATAGTTATATTTCTTGTTATAATATACTTATGCATATAATGCAGAACAGACTTGCACTATAACATTGATATTATATTGTAGTTCAGTCATTAGTTTTTTTTTATTATTTATTTTAGCACTAAAATGAGTGGACCGAGTAAAAGACAACGAGCCTATAATCTTAACACTGACTGGGAGGAATCATATTGTTTCATTAATTGGAAAAATAAATGCGTTTGTTTGTTGTGTGGTAGTAGCATTGCAGTGCCAAAAAAACATAAAGTTGAACAACACTTTCAGATAAATCATGGCACTTTTAATGTGAAATTATCCTCTTAAATCAGAAGTAAGAAAGAAAATAAAATTGTAATATAAAATCAAGTCTAACAGCACAACAGACTGTTTTCATTAGACATGTGGAAAATTCTAAAAAGGCCCCTATTGCTTCTTTCAAAATATCTCACATGCTCACAAAAAAGAAGAAACTTTTCATTGATGGTGAGTTGTTTAAGGAACTATTTTTGACTAGTGCTAATTGTTTGTTTGATGGATTTTCTAACAAACGTTAGATTATCTCAGCAATACAAGACTTACAGTTTTCAACTAACACAGTCACAAGAAGAATACATGCAATTTCAACAGACATACAAACTCATTTAAAAACTGATTTGGAAATATGTGACTGGTTTTTGCTACAATTTGACAAGTCAACAGATATATCAGACACTGCACACTTAGCAGTTATGGTAAGAATGGTGTTTAGTAACTTCACAGTAAAAGAGGTTATGTTACAAATATTACCTATGAAAGGACAGACAAGGGGACAGGATATTTATAATACATTCAAAACATATGCCACGTCAATAAATATGGCTTTGCACAAGCTGTCTGCAATAACCACTGATGGGGTGTCAGCAATGATGGGTAAAAAAAGGATTTACTGCCCTCTGCATGAAGGATGATTCATTTTCAAACTTCATGTCCTACCACTGTGTATTATCCACCAGGATAATTTTGCTTTGTAAAACTTTGCCATTTGAACATGTCATGAAAAAAGGTTACATAAATAATCAATTCGATTCAAGCAGCTCCTTTGCAATGCCAACTTTTCAAGGCCCTGTTAGAAGATACTGAAGATAAAGAACATGATCTTATTCTGTATACTGAAGTATGTTGGATCAGTAAAGGAAGGTTTTTACAATATTTGCGAGTTTAATTGAAGAAATAAAAACATTTATAAACAATAGGAAGGAAAATTATTATGAACTAGCTGACTCTGGCTGGCTGATTGATTTGGGATTTCTCACAGACATCATGGAAAAATTGAATTCTTTAAATTTGGAGCTGCAGGGTAAAGACAAAAGCATATCTGAAATGATAAGCTCTGTAGTCATTTAAAGCTAAATTGGATTTGTTGATATTGCATCTGCAGATCAATTCTATTGTGCATTTCCCACATATGAAGAAAATGCTAGGTGACAATGAATTAAATGAGACATTATTTATTTAGCATCTTCAAGAGTTAAAAGAACAGTTTGAAGAGAGATTTTTACAGTTTAAACATATTGAGCCAATAGTTTCCTTCTGTATCAATCCTTTTACTTGCCAAATAAATGTTATGGAAATAGCTGCATGTATTGCAGATTTTGTTCAAGGTAAGACAGAAGAACTAAAGTTAGAAATTTTGGACCTAAATAAGAATGATATTTTGCAAAAATTCTTAATGTCAGAGGACTTTTGGAATGCAGTGGATAGAGAAAAGTTCCCATTGTTGAAAAAAGTGGCATATAAAATTGAATCATTTTTCAGTTTGACATATTTATGCAAATCATTGTTTTCAAACATGAACTTAATAAATTCAAGATATAGATCTTGACTCACCAATGAGCATCTTTATGACTGTCTGCTAACAGTATTATCATCATATGCTCCTAATTATGAAGCTCTGGCCAATGAAATGCAAAGCAAAAGATCAGATTGACTTCATTATATTTTTTAATTAAATGTTTTCTTTGTATTTGTGTGTTTTGTTTACTTTCTTTACGTTTTGTAAATACATTTCTCTGTGTGTATGCAATTTGAAAAAAATGCCAAATAGTTTTATTATTTTGAAACATTTTTGTTTATTATTTATTAATACATTATGACTATAAAAAATAAATTATGGGAAAATGACTGAAATCATTTCTGATAGAAATGATTATTATATTTATAATCAGCATAAAAAAAGGCATCAAATGGTGTATTCACTTTATTCCTAACCCAATAATATGATTTGGTATATATTTACCAAAAAATACAAGGAAGTACAATGTTGATCAGTTAAGTATCTTTTTTGGGAATTTTAGCCCTCGCCCCTACATATACCAATTCAGGGTATATATTTGCACATTAGGGGGGTGGGGGTAAATTTTATTTCTGATGTAAATGAGAGGTAAGTTTAAACTTTCCCCCCACCCCCTAATGTTCAAATATATACCCTGAATTGGTATATATTGGGATGGGGGCTAAAATTCATTTCCTACCAAAATGATTAGGCCTATTATATTCATAAAGAGCATAAAAAAGGCATCAAGTGGTATAATCACTTTATTTGTAAGTCAATAATATGATTTGGTAAAAATTTACCATCAAAGGTCAGTTACAAATAAAGTGAATATACCACTCAATGCCTTTTTTTATGCTCTTTACAAATATAATAGGCCTAATCATTTTGGTAGGAAATGAATTTTACCCCCACCCATATTTATATAATTTGGGGTATATATTTGCACATTAGGGGGGTGGGGGTAAATTTTGTTTCTGATGTAAATGAGAGGTAAGTTTAAACTTCCCCCCCCCCCCTCGACCCCGGCGCCGCGCCAGCGGAGCGCCCGCACGCCGCCGACGCGCGGCCCGGTCGAACGCCAAAGGCGCGCCGCCGCCGGCACGGGCGGCGGCGTTCGGTCGAGATTAAATTAATTTTGCGGCAATTCTTTATTGTGTCAACCGCAAAGTCGGAGCTTTTCTTTCTCGTGTGGTTTAGTATTTCGATTTCCCTGATCAAAAATCCAGCAGTGCTTGCACTATCCCCGAATTTTTGAGTATTTCCCCGAAAATCTATGCGTCACCCCAAAAAAAAATTGGTTCTCCAAATCCCCGAAAATCTATGCGTCACCCCCCCCAAAAAAAGGTTCCCCAAATCCCCGAAAATCACGCAATCACGGTACCACCCCTAGCGATTTATCACCAGTGACTTTCCCTGCCAAATATTACTTTGCATACCATAGTTCTTCAATTCTCTCTTGTTCATTAATTTTCGTCTCTTTTGTTACTTTGCATATAAACCAGACAGATGCAATACGCAATTGCAAATATTGCAATATACACAGTTCTTCATATGTTGACAAAAAACAGTATGGTGTTTATGAAATGAGTTTAAATCATTTTGAATGTAATTTCCCAATCACTATTTCTAACATAGCTTGTAGTCAAAAATTTTATTTTCAAGTTGAATAGAATTATAGAATGAATTCACTACTATACAGCTTCAGCCTTCAGTTGGATTTTTAAATTGACAGCCGACATATTGTTTCTACAGCTTAATTTAAAGTTTGCATTTTTTTTTTTTTTTTTTTTTTTTTTTGCTGTTTTTAGATAAGATTTTCTTAATGTTTAATACTCAGTTGTTGAACGCCTGAATGTTTAATACTCAATTGTTCGGAAGCTACCCCAAAAATATTACCCATAAATAAATTGTAAAATATTGCCGATAGGGGGGGGATAGGGGGCTATCATTTTTAAGTGATAATACCCTTTTTTTTATTGAAAGTAGGGATGCCAAAAGGATAATTATTTTTTTCATTTAAAGTGGAGACAGAGGAAAATGATATCAAATTCCCTGGGAAACCATTGAAATATTTCAATAGACCCAGGGTCCCCATTAAGACTTGTTCATTGTCTTGGATATTTTGCGATTTCTCATAGGCTACTGGTCTAATTTGGCTTTTGTGTGTGCTCCCTTTTAATTAGATTCTTTGGATCTTATTGAATGCCACAGCGAATCTATGACTCAGTTTTCCAATAATTTGAGGTATATCTGAATAATTTTCGACATTTTTGTTGTTGTCTTTGTACCCCTTTACTCATACCCTCAATTTTTTTCAAGGAACACTAAGCTGTTTAACGTTATTTTGCGTGTCTACCTGTTTAACGTTATTTTGCGTGACCTAGTTAATTATTAAGTAACTTATTTTTCTAATGAAAGCTGAGACGGTACCCTATCAAGGTGGTATCCAGAGGGGGCGGGTGGTAAGGGGGTATTACATTTAATTGATAATATCTCTAAACTTTATTATTGAAAGCAGGGATCCCAAAAAGTTTTTTTTTAATTTAAACCAGAGACGGCATTTTATCAAGGTGGTATCCAGGGGGGGGGTAGTGAGCTATCATATTTAAATGATAATACCTTGATTTTTTTTTTGAAAGCAGGGGTGCCAATAAGTTAATTATTTTTTTTTTTTTTAAAGCAGAGACGATGTCCTATCAAGATAGTATCCATAGGGGGGGGGCATAGGGAGTTATTATATTTAGGTGATAGTACCTTGGTTTATTTTTTTTTTGAAAGCAGGGATGCCAAAAAGTTGAAAAGTTGACAAAAATTAACAAGATTTTTGTGAGTTATACTTGATACAGCACTTGCATGGTCTTATTGTCCAAAGGGAAAGGGACATATGCATCCAACCCGTTTTTTTTCTTATTGATGAAACGGGTTTAATCTGAAAATGTCCATTCATAAGTACCAGGCAGATTCACACTAAAACAAATTGGTGTGACAAAAGTGATATTGACATCCCCACCTAACGTTGTGCTCAAGTGACAATGGTGCCCTTGGTCCAGTGCCCAAGTTACATTAAAAGGCCAGGTCATAATAAAAGCTTTCATTTTGGGAGGTTCAAGGAGGAGTCTTTGACAGTCTTATGACCTCAGAATACTAGATGTTGCAACATTCTTACATATCTACAGTGGTTTAAAAAATTCAATCACCCCACAAATGATTACCAAAAATATGCACAAATATAACATTTGGAATATTATAACACTTTTTTCAAAGCTTTGAAGAAAAGGCTAAATACCCCTAACTATGCTTGAAAGCTATTTTAAAAAGAAACTCTTTGGAGATTTCCATGGAAATGATCATAGAAGAAGCTTTGAGCCTGGGTGGGAATCTAAGAGGAGTCTTCAAGTATTTTGACCACAGGTGACTTATTGGTGCAACTTTCTTAAATTTGGTAGTTTTTGTGAGCATTTGGAAATCAAAGCTTAAACTCAATAATTGATACTAAGTGTCCTAACATTTTGCTTGGATTAAAAGTGACAAACTAGGACAAAAATCTCAACATCTTCCTGGAGCTACTTCAGTCTGCATATTATTTCGTTTAATTACATTTAAAATGGATGAGCTTTTCATTTTTTACCAGAAAATAGCTGGGATTTAATTTTTCTTCATACTGAATAAACCATTAAGTATTTTTTGCTTCATTGTAATTGAAGTGTTCTCATGTGAAGTGTCCGTCATGTATGTTTCAATTTGATAAATTTACTCCTTTTAGATGCAGTTTATAATTTGACTGATATTAGGTGTTTATCAATTTATAATTTGGAATGAATCCCCAAAGGAAAAAAAAACAAATAATGTCCAAAAGAGCAGCCAAAAGCAATAAAAAAGCAGCAGTTCAGCCTTAGCCTACATGACATATATTCTATAAAGAAGCCAAAAAACTCTAAGATGATCAATATCAAAGTTGACCATTTCAACTGTTTTAAAGGGGACAAAACAGATTTAGGCAAAGGGCATTATGAAAAAATTAAGCTTCTAAGTTCAAAGTTATATTCAAAGTTTTTACCCAGATAACTGACAAATTTTGTGATACAGTATTTGAAGTTGTATATGCAGTAATGCTCGATGAAAAAACTACTAATTTTGATAATTATTTATATTAAGAATACATAACTAATAGATAATTCAACTACTTGTATTATGCAATGGTTCTGAAACGCCACAGCTATTTTGTTTCTACCACATTTCTACTTCTCTTGATGAATAACGAAGAAGACCAGATTCAAGCCAGCAACTTGTGAATTTTTGAACTCATGAATAGGCTCAAATCTGTTGTAAATCTAAGCTGTGATTTGAGAAAGACTGATGAAAACATTAATGTTTGCGGTCCACATTGATCACGCCAGCAGCTCACTGCTGACATCTTACCAGCAGCACACCGCCAACATCTTACCGGCAGTGCTGCATGCTGTTTTTGGCCCCACTGCTGCCAGTCTTCCCTCATCAGTGTGGCGCCGGGGTCTACCCCCCACCCTTCTAATGTGCAAATATATACCCTGAATTGGTATATTTTGAATTGGTAATATATACCCTGAACTGAATTGGCAAACTATGCAACCTATTGCAAAATACTTGATAACTTCAATTCAAAATCAACGGACTCAAAAATTTCAAAAATCAACTTGATCAAAAATTTGGGGGGGGGGGTTCAAACCAGGTAACCCCCCCCCCCTGGATACAGCCTTGGTGGGCTGAAATTCATTTCTGACAAAAATGATTATTATATTTGTAAAGAGCATAAAAAAGGCATCAAGTGGTGTATTCACTTTATTTGTAAATCAATCATATGATTTGGTAAATATTTACCAGGGTAGGTACTTCAAAATACCTTCTTGGGACATACTTTGGTCAATATATACAAAATCATATTATTGAGTTAGGACTAAAGTGAATACACCATTCGATGCCTTTTTTTATGCTGATTACGAATATAATAAGCATTTCTATTGGAAATGAATTTCAGCCCCCCCCCCTATATAGGCTATACCGAACCTAACCTAACCCAACTTAACCTAACCCTGAATTGGCATATATAGGGGGGGGGCTGAAATTCATTTCCGATAGGAATGATTATTATATTCGTAATCAGCATAAAAAAAAGGCATCAAATAGTGTATTCACTTTAATCCTAACTCAATAATATGATTTCGTAGATATTGACCCATACTTTAGCCTCTAGACCCATCCCTGAAAGTGTCAGTTTCATAACATAACCCTTTCCCAAGATAGCCAAAAGTAGCTAAAGTAGAATTTTACCCTCCTTTTGGTCTGGCATATCTCCTTCTGAAGAACTGGTATTCTAGACCTTTGCCAAAAAGGTATTAAAATGCATTTGCCTTGTCTGTAGGCTATGTCAGTAACAGAATCATGTATGAATTTACTCTTTAAAAGGAGCAACAAATAGCCTGATAAGCTTGAAACTAGTAAATTAATCGAAAAAACCAAAAATATGACTTTAACATGAATTTTTATACTTATAAACCTGAAGATTGTTGCTATGGTAGTGATAGGCTAGCCTAGGATATTACTGCCCTTTTAATGCATATTCAGAGACTAAAACATTCTTCCGGCTGAAACAACTTTTTTAATAAAATGACTTACTCTAGAACTCCTTTGATCAAAAACTAAACAGAAAGCAAGGCCAATGGCTTTAGACTTGTTCTAAGGATAAATTAAGTTTGGGAATTGCCTATTTATGACTTAGATATACGTAAATACACGAAAACAGTGTTTTAGATATTCAAACAAAAAACTGAAATTATACGATTTCTTTGCCTTATAGAATCAGTTTCAATTCTATATAAAAAATATCGAAGTATAAGCTTATATACGTATCCATTACGGACAATATAGAATGCTACCTTTATTTTTGTTAGTTATTCTAGATGGCAACAATTAAAATCAAATTACTTTTGCAGACAGTAGGGTCCTCTAATGTGCTGAATTTGATATTGTAATTTTCATCAAGATCACCTCACCTGCCCTTGTGAGGATGTTATTCCCTTTTATAAAATCTGGCAAATGCTCTTATGCTTGCAACTTATGATGGGTGGCCTTAAACATGGAAGACTTGGAATCCCTACAAAAATTCAATTCTTTTCATGTATAGAAAATTACTAAAACTCCTTTTTTAGAGTTTTGATTACTATTATCACGAATTGCTCCTTACTTACAGCTTGTACTGTAACCGCGAAGCATTTGAAAATCATTCTACGTTATTTTACATTGCTGATATAAAATAACTCAATACTTTAATACTTTACATCTCAGTCTATTTTGAAGCATGAATTACCCAGTGGTGTCAATTCAGGAAAGTTAAGGGGGCGGGGAATATTAGTCCTTTTTCAATGAAGATACAAAAGAGAAATTTTTCAGTGACAATACCCAAAACCTAGCGAGTGATCGTAAAACAAAATAGGGGGACGCATGCCCACATTTGCCACCCAATTGGGTGCTCTCTGGTACCACTAAAGTGTTTGAACAGTAGCTCTTACAAGTTTTACTTGAATTTCAACAACACTAGAGGCAGGGCCGGATTTAAAGCTTTGACGCTCCTAGGCTCAAATGTTTTTGCCACTCTGTTTTTGTGAGATTTTTGGGGAAGTCCATGACAATTCGGGGATAGTGGAAGCACTGAACAGAACGCAGCCAATGAGCCAAAAGTAATGAAAGAGAGAAATAATACCGAATTCTCAGCTCCTATTCTTGGCAGAAATCTGACTGTTTATAAGTTGCCCCGGAGTTCTTATGTTGTTTTAAAATCACTTTTCTGTGAATAGGTAGTGCGACAGCGGAGTGCAGCTGGCTCTTTGATGATAAATAACATTGTTCTAATTTTTTAAGAAAAAATTCACTAAGTGATAATTTAATGTGCCCCCTGGCATTGTGTGTCTCTAGGCACACACCTAGTGGGCCTATTGGTAAATCCAGGCCTGACTATAGGCTATTTTAGACATTTCTTTAATTCAGAATAGTGATATCACAAGAACCTTAAAGAAATTTTATGCGGATATTGCAATACCAAAATCAGTGAGACATAGTATTTCTTCTAAGTGGACTTGACATGGGTAGAGCTAATTGGGAGAGGGGGATGAGCTATGGCTTGTAGCCATAATAAGATGGATGACAATCCTTGGATGACAGAAAGCAATTGTTTCAAACTTGACTCCTTCAGCCCATCACTAAGTTGGAAACATCAGAAAGAACATCCAAGCTTCAAGTTCAAAAATCTTTGTATGATTCATGTTGAAACAAGATGCAACATACCCACTTTTTATTCTAAAACTTATTTATGAAAAATGGGCAATTCGTATAATTTGGGGAGCCCTGAGGCTCCGAAGACCATGTTACATCCTGAGGAATATCTATTAGCCTTTCGACTAGTGTGAGCAAAATACCTGTCTTGAAACTATGATACTTTTGGAAGCAAATGAGGGTGCTCAGAGACAAGCGAGACGTTGAATGCAGAGTTGGATTAGTACTTAAATACATGTACTTTATTACGTACTTAAGTACAATTCCAAGTACATAAATATATACTTAAAGGCATTTTTTGAAGAGAACTTTAAGTACATACTTAAGTTCATTTTTCGTGTATTTATTGGTGCTGAAGTACCATACATTTTTGTCTTGAACTTCTCTAAAATCGTCTAGAAATTAGAACAAATTTGAAAATGTTGGGCTTATTATAAATTGATTAAAAAAATAACTTTCCGAAAAAGAAGCTCTCTAAAGAAAAGTAAAGGCCATATTAAACTTAAGATCAGAAGAAATAGAAACCTACAATAACTGAAACGAAAAGCAACCAGAAATTACTATTAAAGAATAAATGAAACCCAAAACGAAGAGAAATTAAATAAACAATCATAGCAAGAAAACATACAGATATAAATGAATAAATAAATCTTAAAACGAGTAAATCTTAAATTGAAGATGTCAATCAAGCTTATTCATTGCAAGCAGACAAACAAACAAAAATATTTTGTCTTTGAAGTATAAATGAAACCCGAAACGAACAGAAATTAGATAAACAATCATAGCAAACAAATATACAATAGGTAGTAATAAAAATGAATAAATAAATCTCAAAACGATTACACTGCTGGTTACATTGGTTTACACTGCTGTTTGTGAAATTTATTAATAGTGTATTTTGATTTAAAAGTTTTTTTTTAATTTGGTTTTGTTCGGTTTTTGATTGCAAATAGTCTCAAGTTTTTAAAAAACTCCTTATTTGAAAATAAGATGCTTTTTTTCACATCAAACTTTCATCAAAGTATCAAAACTAGTATCAAAGTAACGATATAAAAGTATAAAACTATCAAATTAAAAAAAGAATCAAAGTTAAGAAGGTATCAAAGTAAACAAAGTATCAAATTAACAATAAACAGCTTGCTCAACTTACAGCACTTGGACAGTAAGTCGAAGTTACCACATAAGTCACTAAATCCAAGTATCAAAGTAAACAAAGCATCAAAGTAACAATAAAGTTCCGTAACTCAGAACCATTTCCCCGGGGCTGGGGGGGGGGCAACGCATGAAGCATAGTTATTTGGCCTTTGGACTATTTTTAACAAAGTGGCTATCTCAAAATTTTTATCGGATATATTTGGGGGAAGAGGCGTAGGGGGGGGGGGGTAAATACCCCCGATCACTTTGATGTCTCTTACAAAAGTAACTAAAACTTTCAATTCCCGATCAAACGAGCCATCTCTGAATTTTATACGATCATTCCTTACCATAAACCTTACATGCCCTCAGGACATAGCTTATAACACTTGCCCCCGGACTCTGGGGGGATGTATCGACCCTGGAGTTTTTGTTATTTGATCTTTAAACTATTTTGAACAAAATAGCTATCTCAAAATTTTGGTTGGATGCATTTGGGGAAAAAGGGCCTTGGCTAGCTGCCCTCTGATAACTTTTGACTCTTGAGAAGGGCACTAGAAATTCTTATTTACAATCAAATAAGCCTCTTCCGATGTTTATACAACCATTCCTTCCATAAAAACCTTATATGTCCCAATGGAACATTTTACAACAGTTCCCCCCGGGTTCTAGGGGAGGGCTGTTTTATCCCTGGAGTTTCTGTTATATTATCTTTGGTCTATTTTGAACAAAATGGTTATATAAAAATTCAATTGGACATATTTGGAAAAAAGAAGGTTGTGAGGGAGGAGGGCTACTCGCCATAATTTACAACCCTTCCCCTGGCTCTGGGGGGGGGTATGTTGACAACGAAGTTTTTGTACTCTTATCGTTGGGTTATTTCAGACAAACTGACTATCTCAACATTTTCATTTGATATATTTGGGGAAAAAAGGGTGTTTGTGTCAGGAGAGGAGGGTAAATACCCTTCGTTAACTTTTGACTCATCAAAGCCCTAAGGGCATGGGTTCCAAATTGTGCGATTAGCCAATTATTCGCACACTTTTTTAGTTTAAAATAAGGGCACGTTATGACTTTCTGAAATAGGAATGAATCTTGTAAAGACTTAAATATTTTTTTTTCGGATGTAGAATAGGCATCGTGACTTCATAGCATTCAACCAGTGTTGGGTCAAGTGCTCCAAAAAAGTACTTAAGTACAAGTACCAAGTACTCAACCAAAATTGTAATTAAGTATCAGTACTAAGTACTTGAAGTAAATTGTACTTAAGTACGTACTTAAGTTAAGTGCATGGCTTGAAGGCTTTTTTTGCATGGTAAAGAGTATAGTTAGGTCGTCCGGAGAGAAACTGACATTAGCTGTTTCATGATTTTCAGTGTAGAAGTGAAAAGGAACTCCATTCTAGTACCACCAGGGCTTTATCCAGGGGAGATCTGGACCAACGAAGACTGGTCATTTTTTGACAGATTAACTGATCCGTCAACAAATGACTGGTATTCATTGGTCCGGATTCCGAAATCTTATGCCAGAAATCTTTCAACGAAGACTGAACTTAAACCATGAAAACTTCACCTAAACAATTGCCATAGCACTTTGATGATTAGCATAGTTTAACATTCCACTACTTCGAAAAAATATGTCTGAAAAAAAGTCTTTATTTTAGTAAGGAGTCATGACATCTTTGTTTACATTTAGTAGCTTCTCAAACTTAGCATTTCTAAGTGGTTTTTTTTTTCAGTCAATACATCTCCTGCAGCGGAAAATAGGCGTTCAACAGGTGCAGATGATGGGAGAGGGATAATAAATTTCTTAAGCAGTTTCCTAACTTTAGGATAGTCTTTCAGAAAATCGAGGGTCCTCCTCTTGTCTTGAAGAAATTTGAGGAATTCAACTTTGAGGAATAACTGGCAGTATCATCATCTTCCATAAACGAATATAAATCATTAGTTTCATTGGTACCAGACTTATCAGCCCTTTCAGCCAGCTCATCACTGGAGCCAAGCATGGCTACTTTTTTTATTTCTAATGTAGCGTAGCATTTGGTACGACTCGGCACCTTCCAGTAATTTCATATCTTGTCGGTACCTTTTGTGCTAGGATTTGTTGCATTCCATATTGTTTGGCATATGGACATGGCGGATTGATAAGGTCTTCTTGAAGATGACAATTAGCTGAAAATACTTGGACTAATACGACTTGTATAACTAACTATCTGCTTTGTCCCTGGTGTGATTAAGCTCCAAACCCACGCTACAGTTCACCTCTTTCTGAATTCTGTCTATTTGTCAGCAACTTTGCTTCTGATATTTAAATGCAGTTGTGCATAATTACTGGACACTTAAGACTGTTGAAATATCATGGTAATTAGATAATAGTTGCCAAACAAAATTCTATTTTCACAAGCCTGATGTGTCCTATAATTGAGAAGACTAAAATTATTTGTTTTCTTCACCATACACTTACCTTCAGATGCTTGTGAAAGTTGGTAATGACCTTAAGAGATCCTTTGATAGTCTTTCTGGGACAATTCCCTATTCTTCATCAAAGGCAACGCTATAGCGCTGCATATAGTAAAGGCCATACGGCTCCAATGTTTTATTATTCTTTATTTTAATTTTTTTAAGAGGCACTTCATATGGAAGGGGTAGTCGCATAAACTTTGGAGGGGGCCCTTTCGATTGGAAATCGGAAGTTCTAGTGGCCTTTTTAATAGTCAAAAGGGATTGGAGGGCAACTCGCCCCCCCCCCCCCTCACGCCCTTTTCTTAAATGCATCCGATACAAATTTTGAGACAGCCATTATCTTAAAATAATTCAAATATCATATAACAAAAACTCCGGTATCAACACCCTCCCCCAGGGCTCGGGGGCAGGCGTTGAAAGTGATAATCTGGGGGCATATATAGTTTTTATGGAAGGACTGCTCGTATAGACTTCATAGAGCGCTCATTTGATTGGAAATTGAAAGTTCTAGTTCACTTTTTAAGAATCAAAAGAGATCAGAGTGTATCCAGCCTCCCCCTTGCCCTTTTTTCCCAAATGTATCTGATAAAAATTTTGAGATAGCTATTTTGTTAAAAAAAAGTTCAAAGATCATATAACAAAAACTCCAGTGTCGATACCCCCCCCCCCAAGGCCCGGGGGCAGATGTTGCAAGTTATGCCCTGGAGGTATAAATGGTTCTTATGGAAGGATGCTTGTGTGAACTTCAAGAGGGCTCATTTGATTGGGAATTGAAAGTTCTAGTTCGCTTTTTGAAGTTCTAGTTTTAGTTTCTAGCTCACCAGAGAGAGGGCTCATTTCATTGGAAATTGAAAGTTTTAGTTCACTTTTTAAGAATCAAAAGAGATCCTATGGCAACTACCCTCATGCCCTTTTCCCCCAAACTCATCCCATAGAAATTTTGAGATAGCTATTTTGTTATAAATAGTTCAAAGGTCAGATAACAAAAACTCTGCTGTCAATACAACTCCCCAGGGCCTGGGGGCAGACGTTGTAAGTTATGCCCTGGGGGCATATATGGTTCTTTTGGAAGAGATGCTCGTATAAACAGAGGGTGCTCATTTGAATGTAAATTGAAATATATAATTCAATTTTTAAGAGTCAAAAGAGATCGGAGGGCAACTAGACCCCCTCCCACGTCCTCTCTTCCCCAAACCCCTCTGATACCAATTTTGTGATAGCCATTTTATTAAAATAGTTCAAAGGTCAGATAATAAATACTCTGGTGTCAACACAACCCGCAAGAGCCCAGGGGGCAGACGTCGTAAGTTATGTCCTGGGGGCGTATATGGTTCTTATGAAAGGGATGCTAATACAAACTTCAGAGAGGACTCATTTTATCGGAAATTGAAATTTCTACTTCACTTTTTCAGAGAAAAAAGAGATCCGAGGGTAACTAGCCCCTCCGCGCTCTTTTTCCCCAAATCCATCCAACAACAATTTTGAGAAAGCCATTTGTTAAAAATAGTTCAAAGTTCAGACAAAAAAAATCAGGTGTCGATGCAACCCCCCAGGTTCCAGGGGTAGGCGATGTAAGTTACGCTTGTAACGCAATCAAAGTTCGAGAAGTGTAAACTTCCCTGTCGAATTAACAATTAAGAAAATACCAGTCTCATTTTCTGCAAGAATGCTAAGCTAAAAGACTCGGCATTCACGTCATGCAGTTTGCTTAATTAAGATAGCCACGAAATATGCATTCATTTCACTTATTCACTGCAAGTGCATATTTGCTACGTAACGAATTATTCTGCGTGTCAATTAGAATGGTTTAAATGATAATAATCTCGCAAGACTCTTTTTGCTGCAACCAAAGAAGAATTTCACTACCCAACAGAGATAATACCAGAACATTAGAAGCATTATTTGAAATATTTTTGAATCTGATAGAAAGAGAACTACCTGTAAATTGTTGCTATAAGCAAGATCTTAGGAGCCAAGTTTTATCATTGTTCCCAGGTGCAAACAAAGCAGTCAATGGGGAAACAGTGTTTCACTAGTAAAAAAGATACTTCCGTCTTTAAGCGATGGGAAATTCTGAAGAAACCATAAAAAAACTGTAATTGATGGCGCAACAAAAATATTGACTGCATAACTTTTGTAGAACTAAATTATGCAAAATAGAACATAAGCAATTGTAATACAAGACTTTGTTTGACAGGCAGAATTTTGAGATGTCAATCTTATAGCTATAAATTATTTAAAAGTTGAAGTGGTCAAATTATGTATTTTTGGTCCAATAGGAATACGGGTGACATATCCTAAGTGACGTCTTAAAGTAACACTAGGCAAAGTCGAAAAGTATAGTAACGAGGATCAGTAGTTAAGCAGTCAGTCAATTTTGAGTCGATCTTGAGTCAATATTTGGAGTTAGTTTGTGTGTGTATGCAATTCAATCTCGGTTTATAACGTGACAAGATTAGTATTTGATGCAATACCAATACTGCTATATACCATAATATCTGTACCAGTGTATGAAGTGCCCTTATATTTGGCGTTCTTGTACACAGCCCTGTTTCTACTATGTGAGTAAAGATAAATCCATTACTTTCTTATTTGTATCTCTTCATGTTAGTATTTCTCAGAATATTAGTCCTTTGTGTCTCCAAATTGCTTCCTAAGGAATCTGAACCTTATGACCTGATGTACTGGTATTATAAAAAGAAACCTAAGACGACCCTAGATGTTATGGCTATGCCTTGTGATGAGGTTCTTTAATAATATAATTCAAGGGTCAGTCAAGAGAGTACTTATAAAGTAATAACAGTTAAAATTCCCGGCGACCCGATTCATTCAAAAAACCCCAGTTATGATATATTTAGCCCCCCATTTGGATCCTGTCAATATCCCCCGTTATAATTGGCGCGGCCTGTAGCAGTAGCGTAGAAATCCCTAATTCTTGTGAAGCTTTAAAAGGATGTACCAAACGAGATATTTATTCATCTTAGAAATGATCTGTGGCTATTTTCTGTTCAAAAGGAAACAGTTCGAACCCTATCATGCCATAATAATACAGAAAGCATAGATCCAAGTCACAGAACCGAAATACTATTACAAGATGTAGGAACAATAACCATAAAGCAAGACTGGCGATTGGTAACCAAAGAAACGACAGTGCAATAACCATTAATAACTACAAGCACAAATATAATAAGTCTTATGGTAATCAATTTCAAACCAGTCAATTTATCGTACACCATTTCAAGTATTAATAACGAGGAAAGAAAAAACTGAATATGGTCTAAAATAGAGAATATCAAAGGAACCCTACTGCTTACAAAAATAAATGAAGTATTAGACTCCCATATTCCCCTATTCACTAATGAAGACTAAAGATTAACGTACGTAGAAAGTAGATACGGACTATTTTCAACAAAGTTTTGGCGGAATATACTCTTATTCATATGTTTCGTGTTCATGATTTCCCTAACCATAAGGATGTTGTTAACAATGAGCTAAGAGAAAATTCTGAGATCAAGGACACAAAAGCCAAAGCAAGATCATAGTGAACCAATCGAAATGCAAAACCCAAACCCGGAACTCCCAGAAAACGCTTAAGCCAAGTAAAAAGGGAGGACGTTATGAAGCGAGTTGGTGTAGAGGTCCTCATTATTTGATGCCATGTCCAGTCCTATCTCTCTAATTATTGTTTACGTAAAACCATGCAGCTATGACGATGGTATAAGCGTTTTTTAAACATCACGGACGTGCGTGAACAATAAAGGCATGAAATATATAGTAAACAAAGACCTCATATTTAACCATGTGAGCTACCTCATGTTTAATTTGATAGTTTAAAACTTAACGTAGAATTAGTTGAACGTTAAAGAACGTTTAGAATGAAGTAAGCGTAGCAATGTATGCTGAAAGTATATATTAGAATTCTCGTTGAAATTTTAATACTGTATTACTTATGTTTTGACTTAGTCATTTTTCTAACGGCTACTGAACTGTCAGTAATCCAGTATCTTTGCAGTATATATTGAAAAAATGCCAAGACGTAGGTAAGAATTTCTATTAAATTTAATAGTGTTTTAATTGATTTAACTGTATCAATGTAATCATTTACCACGGATATGTCAAAATATAATTACTGTTAAAGATGTAAAATTATGTTAAAAATAATCGTTTTCTTGCATTGTAATCTATCCGCTATAGAGAACATATGATTCTGCCTAGATATTTCTATTCTAGGAAATGGAGTAACCTAATGGAAGTCAATCCTTGCGTATATACAACCCAGCACAGATACAACCTAGTAGCATCTACTTTCATCATTCCTTAACCAACCATAAGTACTCACAAGAAAAATCCCTGAAGATAATGTTATAACGATAATCGCGGTTACCAGAACCTATTACAAGATAACACCGCCCCGAACAATATCATAAACCAGAATAACCCGTAACTATCTAAAGACAATTGTCTCGAAACCCCATCGACCAAGCTTGTCGTAAAGCTGCATAATATCCCTCAAATAACCATCTTTAGACGGCAAAACCCAACTATCTAATCCTGAGGACCCAAGTAAATCCCAGTGACCCCAATCCCTCAAAGATTAAGGACCTTAACCACAGATAAAGGACAGTATTGAAACAGATCCCAATATGAAATTTCGACCCATCTATAATATAAGTGTATGTTACTTATAATGACTTAAAAATACCAGCCCATCATCCATGACAAGAAGATCAAACATGAAAAATATCTTACGGGAAACAGAAACTGCACGTGTTTTTAAATCTTTCCCGAAAATAAAGTGCCCAAAAGACAACCCAACCAAACTATTAGCGAAATAATCCCAGATAATTAATCCCTCAACTATTATGTACCTTGGAAACAAATCAACGACAGGATGTGGAATTAGATTATTAAACTAAATTTCAATCCACCTGCAGAGGAAAGCGTTATGCTGTATAATAAGTTGAAACCAGCCCATCGTATATGATAAGAAAAACCATGCACGAATAATTTCATACGAGAAATATAACTTAGAAATATTTTGAAATTCTTACCCTGAGTATAAAGTGCCAAAAATGGAAAACCAGGAAGACAAACCATAAACAATTAGCTGATTCAGACATAAATTTAATGGAAGCCAAAATAAAGTGACAGCGTATGTGAGTGCTAATGAGACACGTAGGATGATGAAGTAAGTGAGAATTCCTTATGTGTCTAACTTTTAACTCTAGTGAATATTAAGAAACATACCAAGAAACAGATGAAACAAGTGACATTATTCCAGTGCTACTCAAAGATATCAAGTTAAAATTTCTTAATAATGTGTCAATTCGTTTCTTTTACCAGTTGTTTTTAATTCATATATATTTGTGTGTTACAAGTTATATGTAAAAAAAATACTTTTAGAATTCAAAAACTCGTCGTATTGGTATAGCGTCAGGTGGAAGTATGATGTAGTATTACAAGTAAGGAACGTGTATTTTCAGTAATAAGTATCATGTCAGGTGATATCATAATTTTTGTGCCAAAAACAAGAGAAGAATTTAAGTTATTTAGAATTATTAGCATATCAGGTGAAGGTATCTTCAGTACTAGGTGGAGGAAAACAATATTTAGATATTCAATTATATAATCAATATATTATAATCAGTAGAAAAACTCTTTGGTGAAGGACTTTGGTGAAGTAATGTATCAAAAACAAAAACATCATGAAGTAGTCAGGCCTGTGTAAAATTTATAAACGACTTAAAATTAAATTTGTAAAAATTCAAAAAGTGAAAGATCTTGGCCTACTCGTGGGCACAACGATGGGGACATCGTTAAACAATGGGAAGGGAAATATGTAGCGCAATCAAAGTTCGAGAAGTGTAAAACCCCCTGTCGAATTAATAATTAAGAAAATACCACTAATATTTTCTGCAAGAATGCTAAGCTAAAAGACTCGGCATTCACGTCATGCAGTTTGCTTAATTAAGATAGCCACGAAATATGCATTCATTTCACTTATTCACGACACAAGTGCCTACATCGGGTTTTTGCTACGTAATGAATTATTTTGCGTATCGACTAAAATGGTTTAAAAGAGAACATTCTCGCAAGACTTTTTGCTTCGACTAAAGAAAAATTTCGCTACCCAACAGAGAAAATACAAGAACATTCGAAGCATTATTTGAAATATTTTTGAATCTGATAGAAAGAAAACTATCTGTCAATTGTTGCCATAAACAAGATCTTAGACCCAAGGTTGAGCAATGTTCCCAGGTGCAAAAAGTAGCCAATTGGGAAACATTGTTTTACTAGTAAAAAAGATACACCTCTCTTTAAGCGATGGGAAATTCTGAAGAAAGTATAAAAAAACTGTAATTGATGGCACAACAAAAATTTTGACCACAGGACTTTTGTAGAACTAAATTATGCAAAGTGGAACGTAAACAATTGTAATACAAAGCTTTGTCCGACAGGGAGAATTCTGAGATGTCAATCTTATAGCTATAAATTATGTGAAAGTTGAAGTAGTCAAATTATGTATTTTTGGTCCAATAGGAATGCAGGTGACACATCCTAAGTGACGCTTTAAAGTAACACTAGGCAAAGTCGGAAAGTATAGTAACAAGGATCGGTAGCTAAGCAGTAAGTCAATTTTGAGTCGATCTTGAGTCAATCTTTGGAGTTAGTTTGCGTGTATATGCAATTAAATCCGGTTTATTACGTGAAAAGATTTGGATTTGATGCAATAGCAATAGTGCTATATACCATAATATCTGTACCAGTGTATGAAGTGCCCTTATATTTGACGTTCTCGTACACAACCCTGTTTCTACCATGTGAGTAAAAATAAATCCATTACTTTCTTATTTGTATCTCTTAATGTTAGTATTTCTCAGAATATTAGTCGTTTGTGTCTCCAATCACTCCCTAAGGAATCTGAACCTTATGACCCGATGTACTGGTATTAAAAATAGAAACCTAATAGAAAGACGACCCTAAATGCTATGGCTATGCTTTGTGATGAGGTTCTTTAACAGTAGAATCAAGGGTCTGTCAAGAGAGTACTAATAAAATAATAACAGCTAAAATTCCCGGCAACCCTATTCATTCAAAAACCCCCAGTTATAATAATTTTGGCCCCCCATTCGGATCCTTTCAATATCCCCCTGTTATACTCTCTGGGGCATATGTATTTCTTATGGAAGGGATGCACGTATAAACTTCGGAGAGGACTCATTTGATCGGAATTGGAAAGTTTTAGTTCGCTTTTTAAGAGGCAAAAGAGATACGAGGGCAACTAGCCCCACCCTCTCTTGCCCTTTTTCCCCAAACCCATCCGATACACATTTTGAGATAGCAATTTTTAAAAACAGTTAAAACATCAGGTACAAAAATTTTCAGAGTCGACCCAACCCCGCAGAGCCCCGGGGTTATATCCCCGGCTAAGTTATACCCCAAGAGGTGTATAAGGTTTTTATCTAAGGGGTGGTCGTATAAACTTTGAAGGTGGCTCTTTTGATTGGAAATTGATTGAAAGTTACCAGGCTAAAACCAATAAATAAATTATGTGATGTCAACAATAAATTAGGATAGACTAAATAGTTTAACAATCATGTTAACTGAAAGTCAAGACACAGGGAAAATTAATTTTAAAACCGTTTTAGAAGCATTTACAGAACAAAAATTTAGAAATATGTAAATTCATGTGCCCATTTTCGGTGATGTAAATTTCAAATGGTAGTTTCAGCAGTTTCGTAATATCTAGGGGATACAAACCTAAATTAACGTTAGTACAAAATGAGTACAAAAAATAACAAAAGAGGACAAAACGGTAAACTCAAAATGAACAAACTGGAGCAAATGAGACAATATCAAGAGGAATGGACCTGAGAAATGTAAATTTACGACGGGTGATAATGAACAACCTAGACCATCAAAAGTGATAATACGAATCCAAGCAACTAAGGCGAAGGGCACTGAAAACATGTCTGACGCTATGATAAACGAAAATAAATATAAAAGGGATATGTACTTAAAATATTAGCGAAACCGATAATTAGAGCAAGTCAAAAACGAAATTGAAGAACATAGAAATATGGAATTCAAATATAAGTGGGGTGAGAATAAGAACGAGTCAAAATTAAAGTGCATAAGAAAAAAGGTACTTGTGCACATAATGGTACACACTCGAGAACAAACCGGTTTTATCTCTCTGTATTAAGAGACAATTAGCTTACGCCAGATGGAAAACAAGTGACGGGTGACAGAATACATTAGTAGAAAGGGGTCAGGAGGTCGTGACAGGGCTCCTTATATGGGCATAGCCTCCCTAGGGAGAACACGTGGTTAATGGGGTCAATGACCTAAATTTCCAAAGGTGTTGATGTTGTTGTTGTTGTAAGTGCACGCTCTTGGCAAATGTTATGAGTTTCCCGAAAATAGAAAACAGCATTTGTTGTTGTTTTGGACATGTACATGCTCGATGCAAATGTTATGATCCAGAAATAGTATTTCTTGTTGTTGCTCTATGCAAATGTTATGAGTTTTCAGGAAACAGTTGGATCACATGTTTCCTTCTCAGCCAATCAGCGAGTCGGATACATCCTCCTTCTCAGCCAATCAGAGGGCTTGATTTACATAATCGGCGGAGAAATTATTGATTCACGAAGGGGGAATTAAGAAACATTATGGTTTCATTGATCTTTAGGCGAACCTAACCTGAGAACTTGATTTACATAATCGGCGGGGAAATTATTGATTCACGAAGGGGGAATTAAGAAACATTATGGTTTCTTTGATCTTTAGGCGAACCTAACCTGAGAACTTGATTTACATAATCGGCGGGGGAATTATTGATTCACGAAGGGGGAATTAAGAAACATTATGGTTTCTTTTATCTTTAGGCGAACCTAACCTGAGAACTTGATTTACATAATCGGCGGGGAAATTATTGATTCACGAAGGGGAAATTAAGAAACATTATGGCTTCTTTAATCTTAGGTCTGAGGGATAAACGTTCCTTAGGTCAGAGAGAAAAATTAATATTCTATTTTTAAATAGGGCTTCATTGATCTTTAGTGTCAGGAATTATAAATGACATCACTTGTTATCTCGGAATTATGCGGGAGTCTAAAGAGATAGAAATTCTATTTTTAAATACGGCTTCACTGAGCTTTAAGTCGGAGAGATAAATTGATATTCTAACGAAACCTTAATAGTTTAGCTAGGAAAATTTATGAGATGAAGAGATTAACGTAGGAAAGGGTTTCCTAGAAATTTGAAATGTGAAAGCACAGAGATGCCGAAAAACAAAAGGAACACACAGAAATTACTTTTAGGGGATTATTTGGGCGAAACGGTGTTAGACAGCTTATGGAATTATTTCGGCGAAACAGTTAGAGACATTTTAAAAGATGATTTAAAAGATGATTTTAAAAGAGGTTTTGAGTGTGGTCGTTATAATACACAAGTTGTATTTTAACAGTGTTGTGAGGTCCCCTACCCCAACCCCAAAGGGCCCCGATCCCCCTACCCCGATCCAAAGGGTTCCAATCCCCATAACCCAATCCAGAAGGAACCCCCCAGTCCCCAAAGGTTCCCAAGGCTGCCAAAGGGCCCCCGGACTCCCAAAGGCCCACACCCTGTCCCCAAAGGTCCACCGGACCCCACAGACCCTCCCCCGGTCCTCAACGGTCCCCCAGGCTCCCAATAGGCTACCGGACCACCACAGACCCTCCCCCGGACCCAAAGGCCCTCCCCCCCTCCCCAAATGTGCACCGGGCTCCCAAAGGGCCACCCAGCCCACAACGGCCCCCCGATCCCCAAAAGCCCTCCCGGGTCCCCAAAGAGCCCCCAGGCCCCCCCACCCCCCAACTTTTTGCCACCCCCCACCCATTTTTTAATACTTTTTAATTTGCGCATTTTGAGACAAAAGGATCCCCATCCTCCCAACTTTTGGCTCCCCCTTCCACCATTAGTGTTTTGTCGTGGTTTACCATGTCACAGTTACATTCTCTTGATTTTTCAAAGCTCATTTTGGATTTCTTTCGTTGAAATGCAAGAGTTGGAATATTTCAGTAGTGTTTTGTTGTGCTTTATACTGTCACAGTTACATTCTCTTAATTTTTCAAAGTTCATTTTTGTTTTCTGTCGTTGGAATGCAAGAGCTGGAATATTTCAGTAGTGTTTTGTTGTGGTTTACCTTGTCACACTTACATTCTCTTATTTTTTCAAAGTTCATTTTGAACTTCTTTCGTTAAAATGTAAGAGTTGGAATATTTCAGTAGTGTTTTGTCATGGTTTACCGTGTCACAGTTACATTCTCTTAATTTTTCAAAGTTCATTTTGAATTTATTTCGTTGAAATGCAAGAGTTCGAATATTTCAGTAGTGTTTTGTTATGGTTTACCTTGTCACAGTTACATTTTCCTGATTTTTCAAAGTTCATTTTGAATTTCTTTCGTTGAAATGCAAGAGTTGGAATATTTCAGTAGTGTTTTGTTGTGGTTTACCTTGTCAGAGTTATGTTCTCTTGATTTTTCGAAGTTCATTTCGAATTTCTTTAATTGAAATGCAAGAGCAGGAATATTTCAGTAGTGTTCTGTCGTGGTTTACCTTGTCAGAGTTACATTCTCTTGATTTTTCAAAGTTCATTTGAATTTCTTTCATTGAAATGCAAGAGTTGGATTATTTCAGTAGTGTTTTGTCGTTGTTTACCTTGTCACAGTTACATTCTCTTAATTTTTCAAAGTTCGTTTGAATTTCTTTCGTTGAAATGTGAGAGTTGGAATATTTCAGTAGTTTTGTCGTGGTTTACCTTGTCACAGTTACATTCTCTTGATTTTTCAAAGTTCATTTCGAATTTCTTTCATTGAAATGCAAGAGTTGGACTATTTCAGTAGTGTTTTGTCGTGGTTTACCATTTCAAAGTTACATTCTCTTGATTTTTCAAAGTTCATTTTGGATTTCATTCGTTGAAATGCAAAAGTTGGAATATTTCAGTAGTGTTCTGTCATTGTTTACCATGTCAGAGTTATATTCTCTTGATTTTTCAAAGTTCATTTTGAATTTCTTTCATTGAAATGCAAGAGTTAGAATATTTCAGTAGTGTTTTTTCGTGGTTTACCATGTCACAGTTAAAGTCTCTTGATTTTTCAAAGATCATTTTGGTTTTCTTTCATTGAATTGCAAGAGTTGGAATATTTCAGTAGTGTTTTGTTGTGGTTTACCTTGTCACAGTTACATTCTCTTGATTTTTCAAAGTTCATTTTGGTTTTTTTTTCGTTGAAATGCAAGAGTTTAATTATTTCAATAGTGTTTGTCATGGTTTACCTTGTCATAGTTACATTCTCTTGATTTTTCAAAGATCATTTTGAATTTCTTTCATTGAAATGCAAGAGTTGGAATATTTCAGTAGTTTTTTGTTGTGGTTTACCTTGTCACAGTTACATTCTTTTGATTTTTTCAAAGTTCATTTGAATTTCATTCGTTGAAATGCAAGAGTTGGAATATTTCAGTAGTATTTTGTCGTGGTTTACCTTGTCATAGTTACATTATCTTAATATTTCAAAGTTCATTTTGAATTTCTTTCGTTGAAATGCAAGAGTTAAAATATTTCAGTAGTGTTTTATCGTGGTTTACCATGTCACAGTTACATTGTCTTGATTTTTCAAAGTTCATTTTGAATTTCTTTCATTGAAATGCATGAGTTGGATTATTTCAGTAGTGTTTTGTCGTGGTTTACCATGTCACACTTATACTCTCTTGATTTTTCAAAGCTCATTTTGGATTTCTTTCACTGAAATGCAAGAGTTGGATTATTTCAATAGTGTTTTGTTGTGGTTTACCTAGTCACAGTAACTTTCTCATAATTTTTCCAAGTTTATTTTGAATTTCTTTCGTTGAAATGTAAGAGTTGGATTATTTCAGTAGTGTTTTGTTGTGGTTTACCTTGGCACAGTTACATTTTCTTGATTTTTCAAAGTTCATTTTGGAATTTCTTTCGTTGAAATGCAAGAGTTGGAATATTTCAGTAGGGTTTTGTCATAGTTTACCTTGTCACACTTACATTCTATTGATTTTTCAAAGTTTATTTTGGATTTATTTCATTGAAATGCAAGAGATGGAATATTTCAGTAGTGTTTTGTCGTGGTTTACATTATCACAGTTACATTCTATTTATTTTTAAAAGTTAAATTTTTGATTTATTTAATTTAAATGAAAGAGTTGTAATATTTAAGTAGTGTTTTGTCGTGGTTTACCTTGTCACTGTTAGATTCTCTTAATTTTTCAAACTTCATTTTGAATTTTTTTCATTGAAATGAAAGAGTTGGAATATTTAAGTAGTGTTTCGGTGTGGTTCACATTGTCACAATTACATTCTCTTAATTTTTCAAAGTTCATTTTGAATTTCTTTCATTAAAATGCAAGAGTTGGAATATTTCAGTAGTATTTTGTCATGGTTTACAATGTCACAGTTACATTCTCTTTGATTTTTCAAATTCATTATGGATTTCTTTCGTTTAAATGGATTTTGTTATGCTTTCACTTGACACAGTTATATTTTAATGTTTTTTCAAAGTTCATTGGGATTTCTTTCGTTGAAATGAAAGAGTTGGACTATTTCAGTAGTGTTTTGTTGTGGTTTAACTTGTCACAGTTAGATTCTCTTAATTTTTCAAAGTTCATTTTGGAATTTCTTTCATTGAAATGCAAGAGTTGGAATATTTCAGTAGTGTTTTGTCATGGTTTACCATGTCACAGTTACATTCTCTTGATTTTTCAATGTTCATGAAGGATTTCTTTCGTTGAAATGTGTTTTTGCTATGCTTTACCTTGACACAGTTACATTTTCTTGATTTTTTTCAATTTCATTGGGATTTCTTTCGTTGAAATGCAAGAGTTGGATTATTTCAGTAGTGTTTTGTTGTGGTTTACCTTGTCACAGTTACATTCTCTTGATTTTTCAAAGTTCATTTTGGATTTACTTTCATTGAAATGCAAGAGATGGAATATTTCAGTAGTGTTTTGTTGTGGTTTACCTTGTCACAGCTAGATTCTCTTAATATTTCAAAGTTTATTTTGATTTTCTTTCATTGAAATGCAAGAGTTGGATTATTTCAATAGTGTTTTGTCATGGTTTACCATGTCACAGTTACATTCTCCTGATTTTTCAAAGTTCATAATGGATTTGTTTCGTTGAAATGTGTTTTGCTATGCTTTACCTTGACACAGTTACATTTTCTTGATTTTTCAATGTTCATACGGATTACTTTCGTTGAAATGCAAGAGTTGGAATATTTCAGTAGTGTTTTGTTGTTGTTTACCATGTCACAGTTACATTCTCTTGATTTTTCAATGTTCATGATGGATTTCTTTCGTTAAAATGTGTTTTTGCTATGCTTTACCTTGACACAGTTACATTTTCTTGATTTTTCAATTTCATTGGGATTTCTTTCGTTGAAATGCAAGAGTTGGATTATTTCAATAGTGTTTTGTTGTGGTTTACCTTGTCACAGTTACATTCTCTTGATTTTTCAAAGTTCATTTTGGATTTAATTTCATTGAAATGCAAGAGTTGGAATATTTCAGTAGTGTTTTGTTGTGGTTTACCTTGTCACAGTTAGATTCTCTTAATATTTCAAAGTTTATTTTGATTTTCTTTTCATTGAAATGCAAGAGTTGGATTATTTCAATAGTGTTTTGTCATGGTTTACCATGTCACAGTTACCTTCTCTTGATTTTTCAAAGTTCATGATGGATTTCTTTCGTTGAAATGTGTTTTGCTATGCTTTACCTTGACACAGTTAAATTTTCTTGATTTTTCAATGTTCATACGGATTTCTTTCGTTGAAATGCAAGATTTGGAATATTTCATTAGTGTTTTGTTGTTGTTTACTTTGTCACATTTATATTCTCATGATTTTTCAAATTTCATTTTGGATTTATTTCGTTGAAATGCAAGAGTTGGAATATTTCAGTAGTGTTTTGTCGTTGTTTACCTTGTCACAGTTGCATTCTCTTGATCTTTCAAAGTTCATTATGAATTTCTTTTTTTTTGAAGTGCAAGAGTCAGATTAGGTTAGGTTTTTTGAAGAAGCGCAAAATGTTCATGTTCTATTCTGAATTTTCTTAAAGAAAAGAAAAAAGCTATGGTCAAATTCTAACTTTTTCCAAAGAAAATAAAAAATCTCCAACCTTTTAATAAACATTCTAAGCGTTTGACATGCTAACATATCCTAAAATAATGGAAATATAACAAAGTAATGTATAATATATTTTTAATGAAATAACAACATGTAAGTTGGATTATTTCAATAGTGTTTTGTTGTGGTTTACCTTGTCACAGTTACATTCTCTTGATTTTTCAAAGTTCATTTTGGATTTACTTTCATTGAAATGCAAGAGTTGGAATATTTCAGTAGTGTTTTGTTGTGGTTTACCTTGTCACAGTTAGATTCTCTTAATTTTTCAAAGTTTATTTTGATTTTCTTTCATTGAAATGCATGAGTTGGATTATTTCAGTAGTGTTTTGTCGTGGTTTACCATGTCACACTTATACTCTCTTGATTTTTCAAAGCTCATTTTGGATTTCTTTCCTTCAAATGCAAGAGTTGGATTATTTCAATAGTGTTTTGTTGTGGTTTACCCTGTCAGAGTTATATTCTCTTGATTTTTCCAAGCACATTTTGGATTTCTTTCCTTGAAATGCAAGAGTTGGATTATTTCAGTAGTGTTTTGTTGTGGTTTACCTTGTCACAGTTACATTCTCTCGGTTTTTCATAGTTCATGTTAGAATTTCTTTCTTTGAAATGCAAGAGTTGGAATACTTCAGTAGTGTTTTGTTGTGGTTTACCTTGTCACACTTACAGTCTTTTGATTTTTCAAAGTTTATTTTGAATTTCTTTCGTTGAAATGCAAGAATTGGAGTATTTCAGTAGTGTTTTGTCGTGGTTTACAATGTCACAGTTACATTCTCTAGATTTTTCAAAGTTCATTTTTTGATTTATTTCGTTGAAATGCAAGAGTTGGAATATTTCAGTAGTGTTTTGTCGTGGTTTACTTTGTCAAAGTTACATTCTCTTAATTTTTCAAACTTCATTTTGAATTTATTTCGTTGAAATGCAAGAGTTAGAATATTTCAGCAGTGTTTTGTTGTGGTTTACATTGTCACACTTAAATTCTATTTAGTTTTTCAAGGTTCATTTTGAATTTCTTTCATTAAAATGCAAGAGTTGGAATATTTCAGTAGTGTTTTCTCGTGGTTTACCATGTCACAGTTACATTCCCTTTATTTTTCAAAGTTCATTTTTGATTTCTTTCATTGAAATGCAAGGGTTGAATATTTCAGTAGTGTTTGTTATGCTTTACCTTGACACAGTTACATTCTCTTGATTTTTCAAAGTTCATTGTGGATTTCTTTCATTGAAATGCAAGAGTTGGAATATTTCAGTAGTGTTTTTTCGTGGTTTACCTTGTCACAGTTACATTCTCTTAATTTTTCAAAGTTCATTTTGGAATTTCTTTCGTTGAAATGCAAGAGTTTGAATATTTCAGTAGTGTTTTGTCGTGGTTTACCATGTCACAGTTACATTCTCTTGATTTTTCAAATGTTCATGATGGATTTCTTGAAATGCAAGAGTTGAAATTTGTGTGTTTTGCTATGCTTTACCTTGTCACAGTTACATTCTCTTCATTTTTCAAAGTTCATTTGGGATCTCTTTCGTTGAAATTCAAGAGTTGAAATATTTCAGTAGTGTTTTGTTGTGGTTTACCTTATCACAATTACATTCTCTTGATTTTTCAAAGTTCATTTTGGATTTCTTTCATTGAAATGCAAGAGTTGGATTATTTCAGTAGTATTTGGTTGTTGTTTACCATGTCACAGTTAGATTCTCTTAATTTTTTAAAGTTCATTTTGAATTTCTTCCATTGAAATACAATAGTTGGATTATTTCAGTAGTGTTTTGTCGTGGTTTACCTTGTCACCCTTACATTCTCTTTACTTTTCAAATTTCATTTTGGACTTTTTATGTTTAAATGCAAGAGGTAAAATAATTAACTGGTTTTCTGTACTTCTTTACCTTCGAATAGTTATATTTTCTTGATTTTTCAAACTTCATTTTGTACTTCTTTCGTTGAAATGTAATAGTTTGAATATTTCAGTAGTGTTTTGTCGTGGTTTACCATGTCACAGTTACATTCTCTTGATTTTTCAAAGTTCATGATGGATTTCTTCTCGTTGAAATTTGTGTTTTTGCTATGCTTTACCTTGTCACAGTTACATTTTCTTGATTTTTCAATGTTCATTGGGATTTCTTTCATTGAAATGCAAGAGTTGGATTATTTCAGTAGTGTTTTGCTGTGGTTTACCTTGTCACAGTTACATTCTCTTGATTTTTCAAAGTTCATTTTGGATTTACTTTCATTGAAATGCAAGATTAGGAATATTTCAGTAGTGTTTTGATGTGGTTTACCATGTCACACTTGCAATCTCTTTATATTTCAAAGTTCGTTTCGAATTTCTCTCATTGAAATGCAAGAGTTGGATTATTTCAGTAGTGTTTTGTCGTGGTTTACCATGTCACAGTTACATTCTCCTGATTTTTCAAAGTTCATGATGGATTTCTTTCGTTGAAATGCAAGAGTTGGAATATTTCAGCTAGTGTTTGTTGTACTATACCATGAAAAACACTATTTACATATATTCTTCAAAGCCCATTTTGGATTTCGGAAATTTAAAAACGAGAGCTTTATCTATTCACTATTGTCCAGTTGTGCTTCAATTATACACGCTTATCATCACATGAGGCTTAACTGATCTGTTTTTATTTAATACATTGGAGCTAAATAGCTTGAATATTTCAGAAGTGTTTTTGTCGTGGTTTACATTGTAACAGTTACATTCTTTTGATCTTTCAAAGTTCATTATGAATTTCTTTCATTTGAAGTGCAAGAGTTGGAATATTTCAGTAGTGTTTTGTTGTAGGTTTACATTGTTCACAGTTACATTCTCTTGAATTTCTTCAAGAAAGTTGCATTGTCGAATTTAATTTCATTGCAAATGCAAGAGTTGGAATATTTCCAGTAGTGTTTTGTTGTGGTTCTAAGCCTTGTCACATGTTAACATATCCTAACATAATGGAATTTATCAAAGTTCATTTATGAATTTCTTTCATTGAAATGCAAGAGTTGGAATATTTCAGTTGTGTTTTGTTGTGGTTTACCTTGTCACAGTTACATTCTCTTGATTTTTCAAAGTTCATTTTGGAATTTATTTCCTTGAAATGCAAGAGTTGTAATATTTCAGTTGTGTCTTCTCATGCTTTAACTTGTCATAGTTACATTATCTTGATTTTTCAAAGTTCATTTTGAATTTTATAATTGAAATGGAAGAGTTTGAATATTTCAGTAGTGTTTTGTTATGATTTACCTTGTCAAAGTTACATTATCTTAATGTTTCAAAGTTCATTTTGAATTTATTTCGTTGAAATGCAAAGTTGAATATTTCAGTGTATTGTTGCGGTTTACCTTGACACAGTTACATTTTCTTGATTTTTCAAAGTTCTTTTGAATTTCTTTTGTAGAACTGCAAGAGTTGGAATATTTCTGTAGTGTTTTGTCGTTGTTTACCTTGTCAGAGTTACATTCACTTGACTTTTCTAAGTTCATTTTGGATTTCTTTAGTTGAAATGCAAAAGTTGGAATATTTCAGTAGTGTTTTGTCGTGGTTTACCTTGTCACAGTTGCATTCTCTTGATCTTTCAAAGTTCATTATGAATTTCTTTTTTTTGAAGTGAAAGAGTCAGATTAGGTTAGGTTTTTTGAAGAAGCACAAATGTTCAAGTTCTCTTCTGAATTTTCTTAAAGAAAAGAAAAAAGCTATAGTCCAATTCTAATTTTTTCCAAAGAAAATAAAAAATCTCCAACCTTTTAATAAACATTCTAAGCGTTTGACATGCTAACATATCCTAAAATAATGGAAATATAACAAAGTAATGTATAATATATTTTTAATGAAATAACAACA